>NC_083811.1:310322-447087 GCF_015708825.2 Lethenteron reissneri
GTTATATCTCTGTGCTGTGTAGAGTGTGTGTGTGTGTTATATCTCTGTGCTGTGTAGAGTGTGTGTGTGTGTTATATCTCTGTGCTGTGTTGAGTGTGTGTATGTGTTATATTTCTGTGCTGTGTGGAGTGTGTGTGTTATATCTCTGTTCTCTGTGGGTTTCCTCCGGAGTCTCCAGTTTCCTCCCAGAATCCCACAAAACGGAATTGGAATTGGCTCAAAACTTGGCAAGACCCTCCGGAACGAGACTTGAGACTGAAGATCCCCTGGGCGAGGAGGTCCGGGCGGTGTTGTGCGGGGAGCGGTGGCGCGGCCGTGAGCCCGCTGCGCTAGCGACCCGTCGATCCGAGATAAATTTCCCGCTCACAGCCAACATCAATGACCAATATCTAAACCGGTCATGGACCTCCCTTCCCTACATCGACTCAGCCGTAAATCTGCACCAAGCCGGGCGTGGTGCTGGCCACACCGCCTCCTCGTCGCGCACAGTGCCAGCTACTCGCCTGCAGCACTTGCCGCAGTACGTACTGTCGTCTGTCAGAAGCTACACGGGGACCTTTGTTTGTGTCTGTGCCGGGAGAGCAGCACTATGAGGACGCCTATGAGAGCTTCATGCGGCAGCATCTCAAGCACTACGGCTACTACCGCGGTGAGTTCACTACCACTCCCACAGCACTCACCACCACCACCAACACTCACCACCATCCTCAACACTCACCACCATCAACACTCACCACCATCAACACTCACCACCATCAACACTCACCATCCTCAACACTCACCACCGTCAACACTCACCACCGTCAACACTCACCACCGTCAACACTCACCACCGTCAACACTCACCACCACCAACACTCACCACCATCCTCAACACTCACCACCATCAACACTCACCACCGTCAACACTCACCACCATCCTCAACACGCACCACCATCAACACTCACCACCATCAACACTCACCACCATCAACACTCACCATCAACACTCACCACTGTCAACACTCACCACTGTCAACACTCACCACCGTCAACACTCACCACCATCAACACTCACCACCATCAACACTCCTCACCATCCTCAACACTCACCACCATCAACACTCACCATCAACACTCACCACCACCAACACTCACCACCATCCTCAACACTCACCACCATCAACACTCACCACCATCAACACTCACCACCATCAACACTCACCATCCTCAACACTCACCACCGTCAACACTCACCACCGTCAACACTCACCACCGTCAACACTCACCACCATCAACACTCACCACCGTCAACACTCACCACCGTCAACACTCACCACCGTCAACACTCACCACCGTCAACACTCACCACCATCCTCAACACGCACCACCATCAACACTCACCACCATCAACACTCGCCACCATCAACACTCACCGTCAACACTCACCACCGTCAACACTCACCACCATCAACACTCACCACCATCAACACTCACCACCATCAACACTCCTCACCATCCTCAACACTCACCACCATCAACACTCACCATCAAAACTCACCACCACCAACACTCACCACCATCCTCAACACTCACCACCATCAACACTCACCACCATCAACACTCACCATCCTCAACACTCACCACCATCAACACTCACCATCAACACTCACCACCACCAACACTCACCACCATCCTCAACACTCACCACCATCAACACTCACCACCATCAACACTCACCACCATCAACACTCACCACCATCAACACTCACCATCCTCAACACTCACCACCAACACTCACCACCATCAACACTTACCATCAACACTCACCATCAACACTCACCACCATCAACACTCACCACCATCAACACTCACCACCACCAACACTCACCACCATCACCAACACTCACCACCATCCTCAACACTCACCACCATCAACACTCACCACCATCAACACTCACCATCCTCAACACTCACCACCAACACTCACCATCCTCAACACTCACCACCATCAACACTCACCACCATCAACACTCACCACCATCAACACTCACCACCATCAACACTCACCACCATCAACACTCACCACCATCAACACTCACCACCATCAACACTCACCACCATCAACACTCACCACCATCAACACTCACCACCATCAACACTCACCACCATCAACACTCACCACCACCAACACTCACCACCATCCTCAACACTCACCACCATCAACACTCACCACCATCAACACTCACCACCATCAACACTCACCATCCTCAACACTCACCACCGTCAACACTCACCACCGTCAACACTCACCACCGTCAACACTCACCACCATCAACACTCACCACCGTCAACACTCACCACCGTCAACACTCACCACCGTCAACACTCACCACCGTCAACACTCACCACCATCCTCAACACGCACCACCATCAACACTCACCACCATCAACACTCGCCACCATCAACACTCACCGTCAACACTCACCACCGTCAACACTCACCACCATCAACACTCACCACCATCAACACTCACCACCATCAACACTCCTCACCATCCTCAACACTCACCACCATCAACACTCACCATCAAAACTCACCACCACCAACACTCACCACCATCCTCAACACTCACCACCATCAACACTCACCACCATCAACACTCACCATCCTCAACACTCACCACCATCAACACTCACCATCAACACTCACCACCACCAACACTCACCACCATCCTCAACACTCACCACCATCAACACTCACCACCATCAACACTCACCACCATCAACACTCACCACCATCAACACTCACCATCCTCAACACTCACCACCAACACTCACCACCATCAACACTTACCATCAACACTCACCATCAACACTCACCACCATCAACACTCACCACCATCAACACTCACCACCACCAACACTCACCACCATCACCAACACTCACCACCATCCTCAACACTCACCACCATCAACACTCACCACCATCAACACTCACCATCCTCAACACTCACCACCAACACTCACCATCCTCAACACTCACCACCATCAACACTCACCACCATCAACACTCACCACCATCAACACTCACCACCATCAACACTCACCACCATCAACACTCACCACCATCAACACTCACTCACGCCCATGCCTCGCACTCATCCCAGCATTAACGCACAACGCCAAATCTTGACCCCCCCCCCCCGCATCCCGAACCCGACCCACACCTCGGAACGACTCCACCATTACCCCGGCAGCCAAACCCTCGCCCCTAACCCCCAACTCGAAGCCCACCCGCTACCCTCCCCCAACACAACAAACTCAAGCCCTGCAGCACCCACACCAATCGGAGTGGCTTAATTCACTTAACTCGTGCTAATTGATGTTGCCGTGGTAACACGTGCGGGCCTCCACCCCCCCCTTCCCCCACAGGACGGAGCGAGGACGACGAGGAGGAGGAGGCGAGGGGCGTTCCGCTCAGAGGTGGCCTTGGGGGGCCCAATTCTGGCCCCCCACGCAGCTCCACCTTCCCCGGCTCCCTCGCCGAGCACAGCAGAGAGGAGGGGACTCGGCCCCCAGGTGGGGGGCGGGGGGGGGGGTAGTGGGGGGAGGGACACGGAGCTAACGAATGGGTGACCACATGTTACGACGCTGGACCATAACCGTGGACCGAGGCCTGACCGTAACCACCGCTTACATTCAGCCGGCTCTGCCTGGGCTGGTGACAGGACAATGTTGCTACACACGGCACACCACGTCCTGTATACATGCCTCCCGCTGTGGCTACGAGTTACGTACCGGCTTCATTCTACCACCGATCCGGGAAGTACAGGGTGCTTCAAAAAGTGTGAACACTTCTGAGAATTAGCAACAATATCACGAGAAATGTGCCCCTGGGCTCTGGAGACCACCTGGAGAAGATTCCAGGCACGTGTTGATGGCGAACAAGTGGAGACTCTTTGACATTTTAAGTTATTAACATACATTTGTTATCATGTTACAGTTTATTCTCCGTTATTTCTCCTGGAAAAATGATAGTTCCATATAAGTGTTAAAAAAAAATTAAGCACCCTGTATATTCTGTGAGATATGAAGCCCTGACCCACAACCACGGCATCCCTAATGATACCGCGATCCCTTGTCACACTCAACCGCGTCTCTGACCTCCTGACCCCGCCCCCCGCCCCACCAGGCCGCCCCTCTGCGGGCCCTCGTCCGCCGGGCCCCCCGCCGTGGCGCAGCACGCAGCTGGTGCTGGAGGAGGGCGCCGGCGCCCCCCGGCTGCGGGAGCCTCTGCAGGGCCCCGCGCCCAGCGCCTCGGCGCTGCCCGCGCACGCCCCGCGCTGGCCGCTCGACTGCCAGGTCGTGCCCGAGCGCGTCGCCCACATAGGTGTGCAGCGGGGCACTGGGGGGTCAGGGAGAGGTCGAGCGGATTACCGGGGGTCCGTGGGGTCACGGAGGTCAGGAGGGTAAGGGGACCGATGTGGGAGAGGTTAGGGACGTGGAGGGTCATAAGGTCAGGAGGGTCAACGCGTGTTAGGGGGTTGAGGTGGGGGAGAAAGGTGAGGGACACGAGGGGTCAGGGGGTCAGTGAGCCGGACAGGTCAGGGGGAATGGTGGGGTCAGCAAACACGGAGAGATAGTGAGATGGGAGATCGTGGGGTCGGAGGAATTGGGGGGGGAGGGTGTGAGAGTCAGAAGATCAAGGGTCGGGGACATGCAAGGGTCGGGGACATGCATGGTCATTGGATCAGGGTGAGGAGGCTGCAGGGTCACGTGGTGCAGATATCAGGAGGTCATCTGGGGGGTTGCGGAACCCAGGAGCGGCACCACCACGAGGCTCACCCTCGACCTGGTCACCAGGGTTACAGCACGGTAACCCCTGCCAGGGAGAGCACGCGCCTGTTACTGATGTTCTTGTCGATTGTTGCGTGTTTGTGTTTACGTGCTGCTTGTTATGTTGGTTGTTGTTAACGGTGGCGTGGCTGCACGGTGACCCCAGACTGGGACCCCTCCGAGCCCGAGCCGCTGTACGAGGCCACGGGGCGTGAGCACGAGCCGCTGTGCGTGGGCGACGAGAGCGGAGAGGTGGTGTTCGAGATCGAGAAAGGTGAGCGGGTGGGTCGATGTACAGGTGACTCCGTGTCCCCTCGCGTCTCCGCATCCCGCCGCGACTCCGCGTCCCCCCGTGTCTCTCTCCGTGCAGCCTCCTCCGAGCGCTGCTTCGTGTCGGCGCGGATTGGGGGCCGCCGGGGCCCGCTGGTGCCGCCCCCCGCGGCCACGCGTGGGGACGACGACTCCACCCTCCTGTTCGAGTCGCGCTTCGAGAGCGGCAACCTCCAGAAGGCCGTGAGAGTGTGAGGAGCCCACGGGGGAGGGGAGTGCGAAAGCGCGACAGAGGAGTGAGAGCGTGAGAGAGAGCGTGAGAGAGAGAACGTGAGCGAGCGGCGGTGATGGTGCGGACCATTAACATCATCACTACCACCACTATTCTTACGACAATCACCACAACCACCATCCAATCAGAATCAGAATCCTGGAGGAATCCGATGAGCTGTGGAGTTCTTTGCACAGACGTCAGGTGGGGGCGGCGTCATCACGTGACAACAACAAAAACCACCCCCAACACGAGCGCTCCCCTCCCCCCCCCCCAGCGGCGAGTGGGAGTACGAGCTCACGCTGCGCTCGGACCTCTACACAGACAAGCACACGCAGTGGTTCTACTTCCGCGTGGGCAACACGCGCGCCGCCCCGCGCCGCTACCGCTTCACCATCACCAACCTGGGCAAGCCGCGCAGCCTCTACGGCGCCGGCCTGCGCCCGCTTTTCTACTCGGAGTGCGACGCCGCGGGGCCGCTCGCCCTCGGCTGGCGCCGCGCCGGCTCCGACGTCCGCTACTACCGCACGCGGACCGCGGCAGCGGCAGCGGCGGAGACGCGGGCGCGCTACTCGCTCACGTGGACGTTCTCGTTCCCGCACGAGGGCGACGAGTGCTACTGGGCGCACTGCTACCCCTACACGTACTCGCGCCTCGCCGCGCGCCTGGCGCGTGTCGCCGCCGACCCGCGCGCCGCGCGCCTCTGCCGCACGCGCGTGCTGTGCCGCTCGCTGGCGGGCAACCCCGTGCCCGTGCTCACCATCACGTCCCCCGCGCCCCCTCCTCCTCCTCGCCTCCTCGACGGCCCCGAGCGGGGGGCCCGCGACGGCGGCGCCGCGGAGGAGGAGGAGGGAGTGGGGGGCTCCGCCGAGCGGGGGGCCCGCGCAGCGCTCCTGGGCCGGGCCAAGCGCGCGGTGGTGGTGACGGCGCGCGTCCACCCCGGGGAGAGCAACTCCTCGTGGGTGATGGAGGGGCTGCTCGACTTCCTGCTGGGCGACTCGGCGGACGCGCGGCTCCTACGCGACACCTTCGTGTTCAAGGTGGTGCCCATGCTCAACCCGGACGGGGTGCTCGTGGGCAACTACCGCTGCTCGCTCTCGGGGCGCGACCTCAACCGAAACTACCGCACCGCGCTGCGCGAAGCCTTCCCCCCCGTGTGGCACCTGCGCGCCATGGTGCGCAGGTGCGGCGCCTCACCCGTCGCTATCGTCGCCACCGTCAACATCGTCGTCATCGCCACCGTCGTCACCATCGTCATCAACACCGTCATCATCAAGTTCGTTATCATCATCATAATGATCGCCGTCACTGTCACCGTTGTCATCGTCGCCGTTACACCGTGACTACCGGTTCTCCATCGTTTTTGGGTTGTGCCCCCCGCTGCCCCCGCCCTCCCAGGCTGCTGGAGAAGCGCGAGGTGGTGATGTTCTGCGACCTTCACGGCCACAGCCGCAGGAGCAACGTGTTCGTGTATGGGTGCGAGGGCGCGGCGGGTTCCGGGCACGGCCCCCGGGGGGGCCAGAGCGGCCGAGTCTTCCCGCTCATGATGAGCAAGAACATCCCCGACAAGGCGAGGAACCCTCTTAGCCCTCCGCCGGCCGGCTCGCTCGCTCGCTCCCCACGTCCACCTCTTCGCATATCTGCATATCTCTCTGCTTCTTCTCTCTTTGCCCGCTTGTCTCTTCCGCAACCGTAGACGGCGCTCGCCCGCGTGGCGCCCGCGCGGTCCGACCGTGCACAAGAGGGTCATGTCTCTTCGATCTGACCAGGCGTCGTGTCTCCCGCACAGTTCTCCTACGAGAGCTGCCGCTTCAAGGTACAGAAGAGCAAGGAGGGCACGAGTCGCGTGTCCATGTGGAGGATGGGCATCGCCAACAGCTTCACCCTGGAGACCACCTTCGCCGGCTCCACGCTAGGTGCCCCCACCCCCTCCTCGCCCCCCCCCACAACACACCACGGAAGTTCCCACTGTTCCAAGACCCCCCCACCCCTGACCCTGCCCCCTCCACTGCGCCCGTGCCCGCAGGGGAGCGCAAGGGCACGCACTTCAGCGTCGAGGACCTGAAGTCGGTGGGGTACCAGCTGTGCGACACGCTGCTCGACTACTGCGACCCCGACCAGGCCAAGGTGACGGCTCGCGGCACGGCTCTCCCTGGGTCTTCCCAGATCCGCACGGGCAACTGCTCAATGTAGAGGGGAGTAACCTTCATGTAGAGGGGAGGAGGAGGGACAGAGAAAGAGAGAGAAGATTGGGAGTGTGGAAGGAGATGAGGCTAGTTGATGATGTTGCGGTGGTGATGATGATGATGCAGGTCGAGCTGTGTGAGCGGGAGGTGATGGAGCGTGCTCAGGCCACAGAGCGGATGCGCAACCTCGGCAAAGACGGGGGGGGGCCCTGGGGGCTGGGCCTCTCCGACATCGAGTCCAGGTGAGGATGGACACAGGTGAGGGGAAGGGGGCACAGGTTGAGGTAAGGTGCACAGGTGGGGGGTGGCACAGGTGAGGAGACAGGGAGAAGGAGTCACGGGGACACGGAGACACGGGGACACGGGAACACAGAGACGCAGATGCAGAGACGCGTAGAATGTGACGATGCGTGACGACGCGTGACGACGTGAGGAGCGGTAGTGCAGCGGTCGCCACAAGGCGGCCGAGAGCGTGCCGCGCCGGCCTTCATAGGTGCTCGCTCACAGCACTTGCCCCTAAAGTCTAAATGGGGGATCTTTGTCTTTGTCAGCGAGAGTGGCTCAGACAGCTCGCAGTCGGATGGGCTGCCCTCACACCTGCTGGCGCTGCTGCCTAAGGTACCTGCCTCACCTCACCCTCGCCTACCTCTCCCTCGCCTACCTCATCTTCACCTCCCCTAATGTGGTGGTAGTGATAGTGATGATGACTGTGGTAGTTATGATGGCCATGGTGATGATGATAGTTACGACGACGTGCAGATGCGCGTCAAGCGGCGGCGCCTCAAGTCGCGCAAGGAGCGGAACCGCACTCGCCTGGGCCTGCTGCAGGCCGTGGGGGCCGTGGGGGCCCTGGGCTCCGGCTTCCCTCCTAGCGCCGGGCCCCGGCGGGCCGGGCCCCGGCGGGGCACGACCCGGCCGAGCGGAGGGGCCTTCGCGGAGGCTGCGGCCGAGGCGGCCGGGGAGCCCGTCGGCCGAAAGGAGGCGGACAAGGTAGGGTCCGAGCGGAGCCCGCGTGGCCGCGGGAGCGATCGTCGGATCCGGTCGCCGAGAGAGCCGCGATGCCAGCTCCTAAAAGCGCGGTGTCGCCAAACTCGCAGCTCGATTGACCCACGGTCATTAAACGTCACCGGGACATGCGCCAAGCATTACGCGGAGGGAACCGGAGCGCTTGGGGACGCGCGGTGACATGGGGTCGAGCCGTAGAGTCGTCTGTGTAAAGATGGGCGCCCCGCTCGGCTCTGTGGGCTTCGCTCGCGCGTTCCACCACGGGGAACGCCCAGATTACGAACGCCCTGCGGTCCCCGCGACCCGTGAGCTCTGCGGAGAAGTTGGCATGACCAGGGGTCGAGGGGGGTGCGGCCGGGCTGAGGTGCGCATGGCTCCGTGCGTGCAGGTGCACACGCAGCGCTACCGCAGGAGCGGCCCGGCCACCACCGTCATGGCCGCCGTCGGGGGCGCCCGGGGCGGGGCCGTGGCTGCGACCGCAACCCAGGTGCCGCTCCGCACGCCGCTCCCGGCTCATGCTTGCACGTCACTCCCACGAGCGCACGCCTTGCGTGTGTGCCTCCCCTGGGTCAACTCGGCCTCAAATCAGTATCTGCTGCGGTACGTACGTGCGTGCGTGCGGTGCGATGCGTTTGCTGCCGTGTGCGATGCATGGCATTGGCCACCCACCCCCTCGTGCGCCGCCGTGTCGGCCTTAATCGGCGCCGCTCGCTAACGGCACTTGCCCGCAGGGCCCCCCCGGTGCACAGACGAGCGTCCCCCTGGCGTATGTGGGGAGCGACCCCCTTGCCGGCGTCTCCACCCTCGCCCGCGACGCTGCAGGTAGGCTCGCGGGCCGTGTCGCGGGGCCCAGACCGGTGGCGTAGTGAGCAAGCGTGCGGGCGGTGCAACTGTACTGGCGCGAGAGTGACCCGGGTCACCGCCAGGCAAACGCAAATAAAATACAGCAATTGATAAAATAGAAAGCAAGACAAAAACAACTGCGTCGCGTGAAGAAATAAAAAATATCGGATGAGGAATTCAGTTGATGCAGGCTGCGCGCAGGCGATAAAGTGGAAGGGAAGGTGGTGACAAGCACTGGGAGCTGAGAGGGGACAGGGAGTGGGTGAATGGGCGTGTGGTTTAGTGAGTGAGTGGTCGGGTGAGTGGCATGGGGACTGGGTAAGTGGGTTATTTAGTGAGTGGGATGGTGAGAGGGTTATTTAGTAAGTCAGTAAGTGGGTGGGTAGGTGAGTGGGTGCTTGAGGGGGTAATCGCATACAGAATCTCAATAAAATTCAATTGGAGAGGAGTGGGAGGGCCTCGTGTGAATACTTGCACCAGTGCCCATGCCCCCCCCCCCCCCCCCACTGGCTGGGAATGCGGCGGCGATGGCGGCCGCAGCGAAGTAGTCTCTGTGAGCGACCCTCTCCGATTGTTTCCACAGCGTCCGCCCAGACGCAGGCCGCCACGCCGACCCTTGACCCCGGCCACGGTGACTTCTGCCCCGCGCACGGCACCTTGGCCACCCAGTACCTGAGCGGCCTGCTGGAGGAGGGCTGGGGTGAGAGCATCATACCGTGTCGCCCCAATCGTCGCCGATTGTATGAAGGCAACACGCGGTGGTGTTATTATTGACAAATGCGTCGAGTTGTTATCCTGCTTGTTCACCACTGCCAACACAGAAGCTTCAGCCCGTGATTGGTTCGAGCTGAAGGGGGTGTTGGGACGATGATCATTGTGAAGTGAGTGGCCCACGACCGTGTGTGTGTGAGCGTGCGTGTGTGTGAGCGTGCGTGTATGCGTGTGTGCGTCTGTGGCTCAAGCGCCGTAGTAATGTCGCCGCCACTTCGTGGCGGATGGCGGTTGTCGTTGTGCGAGCGTGTGGTTGGAGCTGCCCGCGTTAAAAGCGGCCTCTCTGCTGGGGCCCCCCCCCTAGGTGTGCAGTGGGAGGGCAGCGGCCTGAGCCTGCGTCACGTGACTCGTCACATGGCGCCCTCGTCGCGTCGACGCATGCTGCTGGGGGGGCAGCTGGTCCTGCCCGTCTCCATGACGACCGCGCTGCCCCCGAATCCCCGCCGCCCCCCCCGCACGGCCATCAGGCAGCACCCGCTGCCCTTCGATCCCTGGCTGGAGGAGGCCAGCGGCTTCCTGTCCTCCGGTGAGCGTCGCTCCTCGCGGTGGGACCGGCTGGTGGGGGGTGGGGAGGGGGGGCACATTTAATAGAGGGAGCCGGGAGGGGGGCCCAGCGGGGGGCCCAGCGGGGAGCCGGGAGGGGGGCCCCACGGGGAGCGGGCAAGGGGGTCCCGCGCGGCCTCGCTGAGCGCTCGCTGCCTCCGCAGGACGGCTGCAGAGGAGCAGCAGGGAGCCGCTCTCTCTCCTGCCGGCCACGCAGCGACCCGCCTCCGTGCGGTGAGTGACATGTGTACACGCGTGTGTGTGTACGTGGGTGAACGTGTGTGTGTGTGTACGTGGGTGAACGTGTGTGTGTGTGTGTACGTGGGTGAACGTGTGTGTGTGTGAACGTGTGTGTGTGTGTACGTGGGTGAACGTGTGTGTACGTGGGTGAACGTGTGTGTGTGTGTACGTGGGTGAACGTGTGTGTGTGTTCGTGGGTGAACGTGTGTGTGTGTACGTGGGTGAACGTGTGTGTGTGTGTACGTGGGTGAACGTGTGTGTGTGTGTACGTGGGTGAACGTGTGTGTGTGTGTACGTGGGTGTGTGTACGCGGGTGGGTGCGGTTTGCGGGCTATGCTTCGAACCCAGCGAGCCGAGTTCGATTCCCACTCACGGCCAACACGAGTGACAAATATCTGAAACGGTCCTGGGCATTTCCTAGGTCGCCTCAGGCTCAAATGAGTACCTGATGCGGTATGTAAAACTCGCAACTAGGGAGACAAAGGTGTTCGTCCAAGCATGGTATGGGCCACCATCCCCTTGTGTGCCGTGCCGGTCTTAATAGAGACATTCTTGGAAGGGCCTGCCAAATAAATGTAAATTATTCTGAACTACCATTGGAACCTCATTTGCCAGTAGAAAAATATGATAATTGTTTTTTTACCCTTTTATCTGGCAACAAAACTACACCTTTTTTGACAAGGAGTCATATTTGTATTGACCACAATACCTGCGGTCGGAATGCAAACAAAAAACACAACTCTGATAATATATGCACTGTCCTTGAAGTTGATTGGTCCACACCCGAGACAGCTTTCCTTAGAGCCTAGTGTCACATGGTGTTAGAGCCTAGTCTCACATGGTGTTGGACCAGAGCCTAGTCTCACATGGTGTTGGACCATCTGATCTAACACCATGTGAGACTAGGCTCTGGTCCAACACCATGTGAGACTAGGCTCTAAGGAAAGCTGTCTCAGGTGTGGACCAATCAACTTCAAGGACAGTGCCTACATTATCAGAGTTATGTTTTTTCTTTGCATTCCAACTGCAGGTATTGTGGTCTATGCAAACATGACTCCTTGTCAAAAAGGTGTCAGTTTTGTTGCCAGATAAAAGGGTAAAAACATTTGATCATATTCTGAACTAATTTGTTTGGAACTGCTTTTTCTGGTTAGCGTATTGTCTTTCCACCACACCTCTGATGAGCACGTTTGCCTATGTACGGTGCGAAAGAAGTTCACCATACATACTTAGGTAGGTGCTCGCTAACAGCACTTGCCCCAAAAGTCGGTTCAGGTTATAAGGAGGATCTTTGGCTTTGTAACAAGTGCTCACAAACAGCACTTTCCCAAGTCTGCGTAGGCTATACGGGGGAATCTTTCTCTGCCTTTGTGTTTCTGCGTGCGTGCCTATGTGTGTCCATGTGTACACACACAGGTTAGTGCGCGCGTGTGTGTACCTGCGCGAATATGCATGACCGGGCCTCCCCTAGTTCAACTCAGCCTTAAATACCGAGTATCTACCGCACAGCGTGCCCGTCTGCAGCATCTTTGGGTAATGGGTTGTACGCACCCCTCCCCCCCCACACCCCCACCGTACCACTCCCTCTACCCTCCACACCGCCACAGGATGGGTCCCCTATCGCGCACCCCCAGGCCACTGGGTGCCATCGGCTCGGGTGACGCGGGAACCCCCGAGCGGGGGCGGAAACAGCAGCAGCCGAAGGAGCCGGCGCCGGGGAGAGCGTTCGCCGGGAGGCTGAGCCCCACGGCGACGAGGGAGCCGGGCCGGGGGGCCCTCGTCACCGTCACCGGGGCCCCGGGCCTCTCCGCAGAGGCCGGGCAGCGTGCCCCGCGCGGGGCAACGGGGGCGCCCGCGGGAGACGCGGAGGAGCCGTGCTGGTACGTCGCCGCCTCGTCGCGCGCCGCATTCTCATCGCTATCGCGTCGCTCGCCCACGCACGGAATCTTCGCCCGAGTCTCGAGACTCTTATTCGAGGGGGTCCTGCCGAGTGTCCGCGGTAGGGGGGCGCCTTCGCCGCCGTGTGTGACCCCAGCGACATCGCCCTCTCCTGCGGAGACGCGGCAGGACCCCAATAACTCGGCTGAGTGACCTGCAGGACGGTTCTTGGCGCTGGGACGTTTGTCTAACACCAGCTTCAGATGAGGAAGGAAACCCACGCAGAACAGGGGAAGAATAAAGAGACTCAACGCAGTGAGGCTCCTTCCTATATGAGGAAGCCACTGGAACGATGCACTTTGAAATCTAAATTTAAGACGAATTGCTCTAGAACTGCTTTTTGTGTTTAGTTTGGTGTCCGGTGAGGGTTGAGAGTTGGGTGAGGAGTGAGGGTTGTGGGTGAAAGTGATGTAAGAGGTGAGGGGTGAGGGGTGAGTTGGGTGAGGGTTGTGGGTGAGGGGTGAGTTGGGTGAGGGGTGAGGGTTGTGAGTGAGGGTTGAGAGTGATGTAAGAGGTGAGGGTTGTGGGTGAGGGGTGAGGGTTGTGGGTGAGGGGTGAGTTTGGTGAGGGTTGTGGGTGAGGGGTGAGGGTTGTGGGTGAGGGGTGAGGGTTGTAGGTGAGGGGTGAGGGTTGTGCCGCCGTGTGCTGCAGGGTGGGCAGGACGGACGGCACGGCAGCAGAACCACGGCCACATGGACGCAGCTCGTGACTGGGGCCACTCCGCCCTCCAACCCCCCCACCTTCTAACCCCCCCTTTGACCCCCCCCCTCTGACCCCCCCTCTAACCCCCCCTCTGACCCCCCCTCTGACCCCCCCCTCTGACCCCCCCCCTCTAACCCCTCCTCTAACCCCCTCTCTAACCCCCTCTCTAACCCCCCCTCTAACCCCCCCTCTAACCCCCCCTCTAACCCCCCCTCTAACCCCCCCTCTAACTGCCCCTCTAACCCCCCCTCTAACCCCCTCACATCCCCTTCCCCGGTGCTGTGGCTCATCGGCGCCGTCTCGGCTGAAGAGCGGTGAGCGTGTCGCACGGCCATCATGGCCGCACTCGCGAGAGGGCGCCTGGGAGCGCCGTGACGGCGGAGCGCCTGGGAGCGCCTGGGAGCGCCTGGGAGCGCCTGGGAGCGCCTGGGAGCGCCTGGGAGCGCCTGGGAGCGCCTGGGAGCGCCGTGACGGCGGAGCGCCTGGGAGCGCCTGGGAGCGCCTCACCTCCGCGGGGTCCTCGCCGGAGGAGACGCACGGCGCCGGCGCCTCCTTGCCCCTCGGCCGCCGAGCTCGACTGCGATGGTTCGAGTCCCGCTCCAGTAGCGGGAGAATCCCAACAACGCCGAGCGAATGTTATGGCCGCGTGACGTCGTTGGCGAGAGTGAGGCCGTCGTGAGTGACCATCGCAGCCTGAGGCCCCGCAACACGACAACCAGAAGACGGAACTGTGGAACGACTGAGTTAGCACCACTGAGTTAGTACTACTGAGTTAGTACGACTGAGTTAGTACCACTGAGTTAGCACGACTGAGTTAGTACGACTGAGTTAGTACCACTGAGTTAGTCCCACTGAGTTAGTACCACTGAGTTAGTACGACTGAGTTAGCACCACTGAGTTAGTTCCACTGAGTTAGTATCACTGAGTTAGTACGACTGAGTTAGTACCACTGAGTTAGCACGACTGAGTTAGTACCACTGAGTTAGTACGACTGAGTTAGTACCACTGAGTTAGTACCACTGAGTTAGTACCACTGAGTTAGTACCACTGAGTTAGTATGACTGAGTTAGTACCACTGAGTTAGTTCCACTGAGTTAGTTCCACTAAGTTAGCACGACTGAGTTAGTACCGCTGAGTTAGTTCCACTGAGTACCACTGAGTTAGTACGACTGAGTTAGTACCACTGAGTTAGTACCACTGAGTTAGCATGACTGAGTGAGTACGACTGCGAGCGTCTCGAGTTTGGGCCACAGAGAGGAGGTTGAAGATTAAAGTGAAACTGGCCGGGAGTGTTAATCGGATAACGTTTTCAAGTTTTAATCGGCTAAAAGTTGACGTTGCTGTTCTGTTTATGGAATTAAGGGAATCGTTTGCAATTATTAAAAAACCCCGTCAATGCGGAGGTTTTGTCTGCGCCGATATTTCTTGTTGTCTGGACGCACGACTGCAGCGGGCTCGCAGCAACGCACACGGAGCGCAGTGCCGATCTTGGTCACAACTCCTCAAAGTAACCACATTTTCATTCCGTGCCAAGACATTACTGAAAGGTGAACGTTTTATATTCTTCTCTAAGCAAATAATGGTCACATTCTCGGAAGCGTTGCACGCTGCAAGCTACGCCACGCTGCGTGCTCGTGGCCACGCGTCACGGCACTCTCGCAAAGCCGATGGCGGCGTGGTATGAACCCAGAGCCGTCCCGAGGGAACGGCAAATCGAGGCGGCCACCCCGGGCCTCGCGCTTTGGGGAGCCCCACGTCACGGAGCGCTCTCCGTGAACCTCTGTATCGAGTGGCGAGCACGCCACCGCTGGGCCGCGTGAACCTGCTGGACATCCACTCTGCTCTCAGGCCTCGTGCCGAACACTTGAAGTGCACAATCGGTGAACCGAGTAATTCGCCTTCTGCAGAGAATACAACTAAAAGCAAACAGCAGACGAGCCCCATTAGCAGTGACGTACGTGGCCACCTGCAACATCGCCAGGGTAAAACCGTGGTGATGATGATGGTGGTGTCAGCACGACCGTGGTGATGATGATGGTGGTGGTGTCAGCACGTAGCCAGCCGCGCGATGCGCGCTCACTCTCGCAGAGAGACTTGGAAGGGCGAGGAGAAGATGAATGGAAGAAAAAAGAATAATTAATTTGTAGAAGTCACCAACACACTTTGACCAATAGGGGGCGCTCTTCCAAAGCTAGGGGCGCTGTTCTATGCAGATCCCTATTGAAAATGTCAGTTTGCTGCAAATAAACGCATTTACGCCGGTTGTTCGGGGTATTGCAGCTGTACGCTGTGGTTTGATACAGAATCTCGGTGGAAACTCCACACGCAACGAAAAAACAGTAAAAGTGACATTTACAATGACCACGCAGACAAGGTTTCAGGGCACTAAAGCTGCTATTTCTACAACAATACGACCACAAACATTATTTGCCTGAGAAAAAATCCGTGAAATGTTCTAAAAACCGGCTACATCTGGCTGTTTATATCTTTAAAAAACGTTAAACATTTAAGTATCGTCGAAAAATCGCAAAGACCCACCACGGATTGTAAAATGCACTCATCCAGCAGTGAATTTGCGATATTACTGCACAGACAGCGACCAGTCACGGGTTATGAATATTTCTGACTCCACGCAGCTCTTTAAAACCCACGAGGGTCACGGGTAATAACCTCTTTCACAGCAACATTGGCCGTAAGCAAACAACCACGGCGTCTAAAAGGCAAGAATCAACTTCAAGTTCTCAACCCCAATTGCGAACATCACAGCGAGTGAGCAACACGAGGAGACCACCCTCCTCTCCCCGTCTCTCCCCTCTCGTCTCGCTCCCCTCCCCGTGCCTCTCCCCCCTCTCACCTGGCTCCACTCTGCTCGCCCGTGGCCCCTCCACTTCAGCGGCCGAGGCGTCCTGGCCCAGACCCCCAGCCAAGCTCCACCCCGCCTCGGTGGCTCAACTACTCTCGGTGGAGCCGCCTCGACCCCGACCGCCACTGCCAAGGCCCCTTCCCCTGTCCAGTCTCCACGTGCAGGGTCTCCAGGCCCCACGTGCAGGGTCTCCAGGCTTCATGTGCAGGGTCTCCATGTGCAGGGTCTCCAGGCTTCATGTGCAGGGTCTCCATGTGCAGGGTCTCCATGTGCAAGGGTCTCCATGTGCAGGGTCTCCAGGCTCCATGTGCAGGGTCTCCAGGATCCACGTGCAGGGTCTCCAGGCCCCACGTGCAGGGTCTCCAGGCCCCACGTGCAGGGTCTCCAGGCTCCATGTGCAGGGTCTCCATGTGCAGGGTCTCCAGGCTTCATGTGCAGGGTCTCCAGGCTCCAGGCGCTGTACGCACGGGACTGTGTGGCTCTGGCTGTATTGTTGTCTCTTCATTGAATTCCCATGGCGTCCCGCATCGCCTCTGTTTCAATCTCCTATCGCAGTGGCTACGCATGTGGTGACTGTTCCATGATTTGTCTTCACCTGGACACGTCCCGCAGACGCCACAGCCCGGAGTCTAACCGGTTGTGCAGATACTCTGCGGTCCGAGGAAACCTCTAACCCTACGTCTGAAACTCAATGGGAGACGAGTCTGATCCATCCTACATGGTGACGTAAGGCCACGTGTGTGTTGAGTCATAAACTTGTGTGTGTGTACCTTATGCACAGCAGTAACCGCGCTGCGCTTCGGACCTGGCAACCCGAGTTCGATTCCCGCTCACTGCCAACACCGGTGACGATCATTTGTACCGGTGTCGTCACTGATGTTGTACACACAGGCACACACGTGGTCCAGCCGGACACAGGTAAGGAACCCGCAAAACCGGCCAGGTGAGTTATTTCAACAGCTTCACCACGCCGGTCGAGCACGACTAAAAAGCTCTGGCGTCTCGGTTCGACTCCGGGCTGGGGTGAGAGGTTGCGTAGATTGTGGGAGGTTCCCGGGACCGCAGAGTATCGACACAGACTCTGGGTCGCGGTGTCCCCGGGAAGGTCGTGAAGGTCGTGAAGGGGTGGCGAGTCAGCGAATTAGAGGACAGTCACCGCAGTGAGATGGGCGATTCAAATGCAGACGATGTGGGGCCACACAGCTCCGTGCATATACAACATCGAGACCCTGCACATGAAGCCTGGAGACCCTGCACGTGGAGACCCTGCACGTGGAGCCTGGAGACCCTGCACGTGGAGACTGGAGACCCTGCACGTGGAGCCTGGAGACCCTGCACATGAAGCCTGCACGTGGAGCCTGGAGA
Source organism: Lethenteron reissneri (assembly GCF_015708825.2). NCBI lineage: Eukaryota > Metazoa > Chordata > Hyperoartia > Petromyzontiformes > Petromyzontidae > Lethenteron > Lethenteron reissneri. The sequence goes on from NC_083811.1 coordinate 328,138, forward strand.
CCCTGCACGTTGATCCTGGAGACCCTGCACATGAAGCCTGCACGTGGAGCCTGGAGACCCTGCACATGAAGCCTGCACGTGGAGCCTGGAGACCCTGCACGTGGATCCTGGAGACCCTGCACATGAAGCCTGGAGACCCTGCACATGAAGCCTGGAGACCCTGCACATGAAGCCTGCACGTGGAGCCTGGAGACCCTGCACGTGGAGCCTGGAGACCCTGCACGTGGATTCTGGAGACCCTGCACGTGGAGCCTCTTTCACTCGACGGTCATTGGTATAGTGTATAGCAGATTGTATAATAATAAATAGTATAAAATTGTAATGTTTAATACAATGTATAAGGCAATATATAGTATCGTAATTGTATAGTGAATATACAGCAGTGTGATATACAGTAGGGTGGATAGAATAATACATAGTGTAATATTACACTATGTATTATTCTAAGGTATAGGGTGGTGTATAGTAATACAGTATATAATTTAATGTTGGGGTTGTCTATGGCAGCATATAGTAACCTCTCGAACCTCTCTAAACTCCTTGAACGACTAGCCCTCGCCCAGCTACAACCACACGTCACCTCCTCCGCAAACTACTGCTACTTCCAGTCAGCTTACCGTCAAAACTATTCCACAGAAACAGCACTCACTAGGGTGCTCGATGACATTTTAACGATCGTTGATTCCGGCTCAACTGTTGCACTTGTAAGTCTGGACATTTCGTCAGCCTTCGACACCATCAACCATTTGCTCCTTACTTCCGTCCTGAAATCCGACTTCGGTATATGCGGCTCAGCACTCAAGTGGATAGCTTCGTACCTTTCTGACCGGCAATTTTCAGTCAGGGTGGGCATGTCCACATCGCGTGAAACAACAGCATTATGCGGGGTTCCCCAGGGCTCTGTTCTAGGTCCCCTGCTCTTCACAGCCTACACTTCCCCGATCGGCCGGCTCATTGCAAGCTTCGGTGTTAAGCATCACTCATACGCGGATGACACGATTCTATTCACCGCCATCGATTATAGCAACGCATCTTGATTCGAGAGGCTCTCGGAATGTACCGCCGCCGTGCAACAATGGTTCACTGCACACAACCTAGCCCTTAATCCGAAAAAGTCAGTGGCCATCATGTTAGGTACCAAGCAACGTCTCAATTCAGCAGCACTCCCCACACATACACATCTTCGGTCACAGCATCAAGTTCACCGACCACTTCAGCTACCTCGGTGTCATCCTAGATTCAACTTTATCCTTCGACCGTCAAACCAACCATATCATCAGCTCATGTAACTTTCACCTGAAGGCTCTTAGACACATACGTCCTCTCATCTCTACTGAAATTGCCAACACTTTGGCATGTTGCATAGTTGGGTCTCGCCTTGACTATTGTAACTCCGTTCTTGTCCGGACCTCCGCTGGCAACCTAAAGAAGCTTCAAAGACTACAAAATAACCTAGCACGCGTCGTCATTGCCCACACTCATCCCCGCCTCGACTCACTAGCTCGTCTCCGCGCTCTCAACTGGCTCCCCATCGCCAGTAGGGTCACATACAAGACCGCCTGCCTCTGCCACAATGCCTTCATATCCGCCTGCCCGCCGTACCTTTCTTCATTATTGACAACTTGCAGCTCAGCACACGGCAGATGCCTGCGCAGCGCGACTCACGACCTCCTCTCGATACCAAGATCCAGGATGGTCATGTCTACGCGCCGCTTCTCGGTGGCAGCCCCAACAGTCTGGAACGATATCCCTCTGCACATTCGCAGCATCACCTCAATCGCCTCCTTCAAGAGACACTTAAAAACTCACCTCTACAATCATGCTTTTGAGCGACTCTGAGCTTGGCTCCGCGCCTCTGAGTTGCGGCCACTACGTCTGCAAATTTGCGCGCGTTACAAATTGTACTATTATTATTGGTACGGGATAGACCCGTGTGACGTAAGGGAAAAAAGTTTAGCTGGAAGCATATTATATTTTTTGCGACATAGAATTGTAATGTATTACTTACTGTTAGTAGCTCAGCTTATTGGAGAGTATATTTAGTATACTGATTATACTATGTAGTTTATACTTTAGTTTTTTACGTGGTTGTTTAGTTACTGCAGCTACATACTATTAACATTCCTTCCCTTTATTAATGCTACCCCTTTGATGCTGCTAATCCTGCATAATGCACGGGCATAATATGACTTTGAAACCCCCCGCCCACCTCCTACGCATTTCACAAGTAGTACTAATCACATACCTGCATTTTCCATAAATATGCTAAATGCCTCTTGATATGCAAATTATTTTGTCAAGGCGCCCTTCCCCCCTTCCAACCCAGCTTAAATATACGCTCCAAGCGTGGTGGTGTTTCATTCAGACGCTGTCTCCCCGACAGACCTGCTCTCCACCTGAGGACGGCTGCTTGCGTTGTGGCCGAAACGTCGTGAGAATTGTATTTTATTATGTTTTATTTTTATTATTTTATTATTTCCATTCTACGTGACTTTACCGAAAGAACCAAGAAGATGAATCCCTGCAGTCACGAAAGCTTTAAATCGACATTCAGTGGCTCCGCCCTCAACTCAGTGGCTCCGCGTGTCCCGCGCCACCGGAGGGCGACACTCGCAGCGAAGAATTCCCCGGGGCAGCCGCAGCGCCCGCGTGGAGTTCGAGCAGCGCCCCGCGGACGTGCGGCTGCGTCTCGAGTCGGCGAACAGACGCTGGGGGGAGGAGGAGGAGGGGGGGAGGAGGAGGGGGAAGGAGGGGGAAGGAGGAGGAGGCGGAGGAGGCACGCGAGGAGGGGGGAGGAGGAGGAGGGGGGAGGAGGAGGGGACTGGGAGAGGGGCGCCGCTCTGTGGAGAGAGTCGCAGGGGGAGGCGGCGCTCAGCTCGCGCCCGGACAGGGGGAGGGGCCTTGGCGGTGGCGTTCGGGGTCGAGGCGGCTCCACCGAGAGGAGTGGAGCCACCACCGTGGCGGGGTGGAGCTTGGCTGGGGGTCTGGGCCAGGACGCCTCGGCCGCTGAAGTGGAGGGGCCACGGGCGAGCGGAGTGGAGCCAGGTGAGAGGGGGGAGAGGCACGGGGAGGGGAGCGAGACGAGAGGGGAGAGACGGGGAGAGGAGGGTGGTCTCCTCGTGTTGCTCACTCGCTGTGATGCTCGCAATTGGAGTTGAGAACTTGAAGTTGATTCTTGCCTTTTAGACGCCGTGGTTGTTTGCTTACGAACAATGTTGCTGTGAAAGAGGTTATTACCCGTAACCCTCGTGGGTTTTAAAGAGCTGCGTGGAGTCAGAAATATTCATAACCCGTGACTGGTCGCTGTCTGTGCAGTAATATCGCAAATCCACTGCTGGATGAGTGCATTTTACAATCCGTGGTGGGTCTTGCGATTTTTTTACAATATTTAAGTGTTTTACTTTTTTTTAAAGATATAAGCAGCCAGATGTAGCCGGTTTTATAACATTTCACGGAATTTTCTCAGGCAAATTGTGTTTGTGGTCGTATTCTTTTGTAGAAATAGCAGCTTTTAGTGCCAAATTGCACTGAAACCTTGTCTGCGTGGTCATTGTAAATGCCACTTTTACTGATTTTTCGTTGCGTGTGGAGTTTCCACCGAGATTCTGCATCAAAGCACAGCGTACAGCTGCAATACCCCCAACAACCGGCGTAAATGCGTTTATTTTTCGATAAACTGGCACTTTCAATGGGGATCTGCATAGAACAGCGCCCCCTAGCGCTAAACAGCGCCCCTAGCGGTGGAGCAGCGCCCCCTAGTGGTCAAAGTGTGTTGGTGATATTTACAAAAAAAAATTTCATTTCTTTCCCATCCTATCCTCCCAGGTCGAGGTCGGTTGGTTGTCCACGCCTTCGACCCCAATCTCCTGTCCGCATCTACGCAGAGAAGCACTCACACAGGATTACTGCACACAGAGACGAGGAACATATATACAACGCATTACATCACTCAGTTCACGCGAGAGGTATTCATCTGTAATATCATCTGTAATATTCACCGCGCGCCGGGGGATTCGAACCCGTCACCTGCGGACTCCAGGGATGTCTGTGCAGCGCCGAGAGCCACCAAGTCCTCACACAGACACTCGCTGCTTTGTGCGTGTCGTTGTTGCACTGCGCACACGTGGCTGTTATAAACACGCGTGATGACGTCATCGCGTAACATGTTAATTAGCAAAAGTAATTTGGGGGATTTAAACCTGGGTGAGCCACCTCAGAGGTAGCCGTCCTCTCCATTATACCAAGAAGGCATGGTGGGTGCTGTGAATGTTTTGGTTATTAAATCGTCGTCTTAATATCGTCATTGCAGTTTTAGTTTTCTTTTTTTATATAAAAAAAAAATCTATGAAATAAAAAAATCGCTGAGCGTGGTTTTGTTTTAAGATTCGGCAAGGAAAAAAAATCAAGCTGGATTTGAACCCGGGACTCGAAGTAAGCAGCCTCACGTACTCTCCACTCACCCACAGTGCCACAGGGCTACACGTGGCGTTAATAATCTCAGTGCGCATATGTGAGTGATAATGTCATCTCGTTACATTAATGGCATGGCGGGTATCATGGCAATGTAATAGCTCACTGACAATATCGCGACGAGAGGGCTTTCAGGCGAGAGAGTTCGTGCAGTTTTGCTGTTCCTCAATCGAAAGAGGGCAGACCCCACAGTGGTTCAGTTAGCGGTCCATAGTTTGGGTTGCATGGCCACAATCGCAATGCAGTGGCTTGTCTTGAATTGTCCACACATGAAGAAGAGGTGTGCATCCGCCTGCTGATGTTCTGATGCAGTTGATGGTTCCACCAGCGTCTCCGAGGAGGAATGGGTCCAAGGCAGCATGTGCGATGTTCGAGTCTCGAATGAGGGGTTTATTCCGGTCATCCGCGTTGTTCCAGTTTGCACAGCAGCTTCCTTCTGGACTTGGGTGAGATTCTAGGATTATGATCGCAGCACAGCGCGGTGCAGTGTGGCTAGGCCATGACGTTAACTGAACGACCTCGTTACGCGATGGACAAGCATCGTGACCCGGTCCATCTCCAGCAAGCGTCTTCAAAGGAAGCTGTGCCTATCCACCGCACTACGTGGGCCTGGTAGTTAATCTTATGGATGTTATTTTTGAAATTGATTATGCAAAACGTGTTCCCCTGAGTTTTTGATCCGCATGCATCCCTGATCTTAACCAAGGAGGGGTGGGGTTTGAACCAGAGACCTGGTTGACTCACGCGCTCCGCTTGGCAACCATGAGGTTCTGATTACGGTCACGTCCACTTGCATCCACAGTTTTGTTTGTCCAATATTATGTAATTGTGCATTTAAACTACGACCCATACCTAACAGCGCAGGTTCTTACCGATTGCGTCTCGCAGTTTCACAAGCGTTGGTTCAAGCAATCCTGACTCTTATTCTTTGGGTCTTTCGGTAAAGTCACGTAGATAGAAATAATAATAAAAAGATGATCACGTTTCGATCGTAACACAAGCAATCGTTATGAATGCTTGTGTTGCGATCGAAACGTCGTGATATTTTTATTAGTTTTTCAATTTCCGTGACTTTACCGAAAGACCCAATGAATATGAATTCCTGCAGTCACGAAGGCTTTAAGTCAAGATTTAATCCTGACTCTGCTCTTTTCTTCCACACCGTGCTGATATGATACCCCGGATACAGAACCCCCCATACGGAATCCCGATACCGACGTAGGTTTTCCAAGTCCTGCTGTGGATCGCTCGTTCTTAACATAGCCAGTGTCATTGTACCCTTCAACTCAAACAGAGTTGCATCGATCCAGACGGACTCTACGTGAAGATGAAACACATTTTTGGGCAAAAATGTAAGAGGTTACGAGTTTCTCTGAAAAAGGGCAAATTATATTGATCTATTAACAGCGAATAATTAACATTAATCTTTGAATTATGGTTCAAGTTTCTAACAATATGTTTCACCAGAGTGAATGTGAGTACTTGTGATGTACTCTGCTTCGGGTGCACTCTTAATGACTGAACATTGATGGTTTAGTGTCAGATTTTCTGAAAAAATGTAGAAATATTTCACAAACGCTCAAGAGATGAGATTGATGTATCTGCCCTGAACGTGCAAAATCATGCAACACGTAACATCGCGACGCACGACAGCAACTCTGTTATATTTGGACTGAATTTTAATATAACAATCCTGGTAATTTCGTGAGGTAAATCTGCGTGGCAGGTGTAAGTCGTGCAGCCACCAAGGATCCCCCGTGTAGCCTCAACAGACTGTTAAGGCAAGTGCTGTTGGCAAGCACCTATGAAGGGTGGCATAGCACACGAGGGGGTTGGGTGGTCAACACCCTGCCTGGCTGTCTTTGTCTTCACCAGTGGCGATCGCGACACACCGCACCAGGTACTCATTTGATACCGAGTCAACCTAGGGGAAACCGAGGACTGGTTCAGATAATCGTCACCGGTGTTCCCCGTGAGGGGCAATCGAACTCTAATCGGTTGATCCATAGCGCAGCGTGCCACACAGCCACATCACACACACAGCGAGATGGCAAGACACCTTTTAATGTTTATTCATGATACCTTAAACTCCACGCAACAGGCAGAAATCAGTCATACGGGACGCACTGGGCTTGTCTTAATTACAAAATAACAACAAAAAACAAGATGTTTAATTTTAGTCTCAACTGCGTGGTCCGTTGTTCGATACAAAATGTCTCCCTGCTGACGTTACTTTGCCCCAGATTTAACGGCCGATGCCAGACCCCCTCTGGCAAAACAGCACGGTGACATGAAAGCCCGCCACAGCCCAGCAGTAGCGAGAGGTTGCTCACTCCAAATACATGAAGTCTGAATTCAGCACGGCCTTGCGGAAGAACAGGCTCGATCCACGCTTCAGTTGTCCCTGCAGGGCCCGGAGCACACGTACACAGACAGGCAATCACGTCACCACTTCCACACACACGTGACCACACAGTGACAATCACAGATTACGGCCTCAACTCGACCATAACGCACAAACACCACCTCCACCACCAACACGCATTCTGCAAACTCGCATACAGGCAGCACAATTCTCTGGTACTCTCATCACAGATCATGTCTGTCCCGGTCAGCACGGCGGTCACGGGAAGAGGGCGGCATGGCAGGCACGGGAGCAGGAGGCTCACCTGAGTGCTGAGGCTGCTCCAGCATGCCAGCCAATTGGAGTAGGGTGGAGCGTAGGGCAGGGAGCCCCCGGCAAGCCTGCGGGCGGCACATGGGCATGTTGCGTCACGCAGAGAGACGTCCACTTAGGGACCTCGGAATCTCACAGCCTCACAAAATCACGGTTACACAACCTCGTCACCTCACAACCCGGCAATCTCATAACCACATGGCATCATGATCTCATGACCTCAGGATGCCATAAAATTAACCTCTAAATCTCACCTCAAACTCTCACAACCACAATGATCTCACAACTTCACAACCCCGTGCCCTTGGGAGCCTCACAATAAGCATTTTACACTAGCACACAATTACGTAACCTTGTGAGCTCACGATCTTGTAAAGACGACCTGGCCAGCACACGGGTGCCCCGGCCTGGCCGCCCCCTCCACTCACCCGCAGTTGTTGACGGCCATGAGGTTGGCCACCAGCACAAAGGGGTAGGTCACGATGCTGGCGAAGAACTGCAAAAAGCAAACGAGGGAGAGAAATCACGCACGTACGCGGACTCCGTAACGCTTTCCAACTTTAGCTTGTCCTCGGCAATATTGAACAGGCGACGATAACGGTCGCACTCGTGCCAGGCGAGTGGGGAGCGGTTCGCCTGCAGGCCGCGGTGGGGCTTGGGTATCGGCTCGGCCAGGGAGGGTGTAGGCACCACCATTCGATCCGTTGCCCGAGTTCTCTCTCGGGCAAGTCGCTAATCGCATCACAACTTTACACTCGAGTGATCGTGCCCTCCTCCGTTATAGGCGGACGGGGCTGACGCATAAACGCCGGAACCCCCCACCCCCTTCCAAAGGCTCAAAACGTCAAGCGGCCAGCAACAGAAGGCAGTTGTAATAAGAAGGCGTCGCACTCACCCCGGTGATGGCTTGGGTGTAGCCCTTCACCTCCTTGGCCTGCGGATGCTGCACAGAAACAGCGGGTGTCACGTCACCACCGCAGAAACCCGTCGGAGGAACTCTCCACTGTGACTTCTCATGGGGGGCGGATGAGGCGTGCATGGCGTGATGGGTGAGGCATGCGTGGCCGTGGCAGGTGAGGCGTTCATGGTGTGGAGAGCGAGGGGCAGTGTTGAGTAAACAAGGTGGCGGGTAGCATGAGATGCGATTTGGTGCCAGGTGGAATGGGATGTGCATGACTGTGGCAAGTTAGGTCCACGTGGCAGGCAGACGAGTAAGTAGGTAACAATTAATTCCGCTAAGTAATTTAACAAATGCTGCCCAGGAAAACGTTGACAGCATGTATGTATAGTGGATAGTGTCATCATGCACTCGTGAGTGTTGCTTGGGTGTCACCTACCCACAGACGGCCACACAATCAACTTAGTATTCACTCTCTTCGCGCACGTAATCCGCCTACCCTTAAGAAAAAGCCTCTACCCTCCTGGGCAACGAGACTGTGTGGGTGATCGCATTATTCCAGGAACACCCCACAATTGTCACAATTCAGGGCCATCACACATGAATTTAATCATCTATTTTAATTGATAAATCAATGTATTTTTACACACCTACATACAGACTCTCACACAAGTGGCTGTGGCAGAGGCTGGGATGTGAGTAGTTGTACGTGACTCACGGTGCCGTCCAGAGCGTAGGTGTTGATGAGGTGAGCCAGGATGTTGCAGAGCCACAGGGAGATGATGTCTCCCAGCAAGCGTGGAACGAGGCCCCTGGAACCGGGAGAGCGGACGTGGTGATACAAGCGAGCGGCAGAGACTCGCGGTTAGAACAAGGCAGGCTACCCTGGTTATTACTGCAGGTGTATGATTAACTGTAATATACCGTACGCCATCAACTTCACAGTGGACATTACTGATCACTTGAGTTCATTCGAAAGGAGTAGGCCATTGCGTGCTGGCGTCATGGTTCAAATTTGCCGAACTCGGAAAATTACTCTGCGTATTATTCAAAAGCGAATGTGCAGAGAAACATTGCCCCCGAATGTGAAACTCCTAGAGACTGTGCGTGCGAAACATAGCAGTGCCTCCTTCGTGATAGCCTTGTGCTCCAACAATTGTCCAAATAGCTGATGTTAATTATGTGCTGCGTATAACCGTGACCTGTGATCTACACGAGCTCTGTTAAATCCACGTGCTCCATGAGGCCCACGCCGCGCGTGTCCCATGGGCTCTGCATGCTCCACGTGCCTCACGCTTCACGTGCGCTCCGCTTAAACCACTCACGCAAAGAAGCCCATGATGCCCTCCTCCCTCCACATGACTCCGAGGGAATTGAAGACACCGCTGAAGGAAGACACAAACACGTTCACGTGAATCATAAAACCCCCGGCTCCCTGGCCGAACACCGAGTGTTCATGTTACAGTGATGATATAAGGATGGGTGCGGAGCAGATCACTCACGTGTACTTCACCTCCCTCCCGATGAACTGCACCATGCAGCGCATGGAGATTACTGAAGCGACAATTCACAGCGGTGAGCATTAGACCGTGGGGCCTTATTTTATTTATTTATTATTAGGCTTGTTAAGCCAGGAAAGCCTCACCAAGCCAGAGCTCTTCTCCAGGAGGCTCCTACCAAGTTTACACCGGAGGGGGCTATGTTGCTGCTGCTGCTGCCATGTGGAATCCCAATTGAGAGATGTGCAGTGTACATTTTCAGCATTGTAATGTTTGGCCAACACCAGTTACATTGTATGGGTTTCAGCTACAGGAGGAACCCAGAAACAGGAGAGAACGTACAAACTCTACACAGAAAGGCTCCCGATTTGGGAATCAAACAAGTCACCCGTTCAGTCACCCACTCGCTCACCTCGAAGTCACTCTACGACCCAGTCAGTCACTTACCGTGAAAAGGATGGGACACGATTGTTGCGGCGCACCTGGCTACCATCTCCCGGGACGTCTGTGGCGAGAAACAAGGACACAGACGTCCACCGCCACGGCACAAACCACGGCCCACGCAGCAATGCCGCTCCTACACCGCCACTCTCCACTACCCTCCATGTCACTCTCCATTACCTTCCGCGTTACTCTCTCCATCACCCTCCACGTTACCCTCTCCATCACCCTCCACGTTACCCTCCACGTTACCCTCCACGTTACCTGCTTTACGACCTCTTCCAGAGACTTCTCCTTCGCTTCTGAGCTGTCGTCTTCTGTTACTTCGGCCTAGAGGATGTTGACATAAGCAGAGTCAGAAGAGGCTATTGCATAAACCTGAAAACAACACAAGGGGCTGTAAAGGCTCTAACAGCCAGTTGTTTCAGAGGGAGGAAATTGTCTTCCTACCGAATGAGCATAAGAGTACAAGTGGAAAATCGAAGAGATTTGCTAATAAAATCAGCATTGACATGTTGGTCCTTCAGTTTACAGCCATGAGCCATAAGGAAAATCCCTATGACAAGCCAAAGTCTATCCATAGGACAACGGCTGTTCACTTCCCCACAAGGTGGTCATTACTTTATTGACCCTAGTGGGATGATAGGCCGTGTTAGCGTCTAAGCATGATTTGAATCCACAACTTTCCGCTTGCAAGCTGTTCGCTCGAGCAACTTGGCAACAAGTCAACTCCGTTTTCACTTAATTATATCTAAAATTAAATAAATAGTATTTTTTTTCTATTTTACATTCATCAAAGCTCTACACTGGTCCATGACATACAAAAGCCATCTTAACACATCAAGAGGGGAGGCAGCTTGTTCTTTCCCTCCTGCCCTGGGTACATTCATGCTTGCTTAGCATCTATATTCGTCCACTGGAGGGTTACAATGCCAACATTTAGCCACAGCAAATATGCTCCGTAAACTTCGAACCCGAAGTCTTTCTCTAAACAGAGATTAGCAAACTAAGCATCACGTCACGCTAGTCTGGTCACCGCCGTGTGAAACGAGACTGCCCTACCCTCCCACCACCATAACATCACGCACCATCAGCCCGTGTGCACATGCATTCCTATCTCACCGCCAGTATTGACATTTGCCTTTAGACTATGGTCAGCAAAATCTCAAACGGAAAATAAAAGAATCGCCCAAATGCGACTGCGTTGCACGATAAAAAAACATTGTGAACTCATTTGCACTGCCCGCAAGTGAGTTTCACTCAAGTGTTCTCTGAAGCCATGAGCCAGATTCACGACGTAGACATCGATTTACTACTGCCGCTGCTTGATTCACATCCATAGGACGGAAGAGGAAGTAAATCACTGCAGGGACAGAGTTTGCAGAATTACACTGCAGCAGGCAAGACCATCCTAACTGGGCGCAGGCAAGACCATCCCAAAAGCAACTGTAGCTAGTACAAGGGTGTAAGGTACGAGCAGCGTGCAGGGTTAAGAGTGACAACGTTCCGACTGGCGCGAGACCGAGAGAGGGCAGCTCTTTAACGTACCTCGTCCTCTGCGTATTTCTGTGGGACAAAATAATAATACCGTCAATTTAAGTCACAATTTTTTAACTCTTCAGCTTGCAAAATAGCGTTTAACAACACAGTGAGACATGGACGAACGTCGATGCTAACGTTCATGATGCACGCGTCAAACTGTGGGTGTAAGGATCAATATTTTGTTTTTCCTACATGTGGTATATAATGGCTTCACGTGATCCCATACAGCCACTCGAGGCAGCTGTGGAAATATAATTGTTTAAAATTATATCTATGACCCTAAATAGCAAGCTTCATTATTTAATATTTACAAAGAGGGCAACTCGTTACCTACTTACCAATAATAGCAATTTGTCAACCCGGTCAAGTAAGGTCAAACAACCCCTGTGATTGCCTATAACAGGTCACCATACGTAAATGGAGATTACCTGTATGCAGACAATAACCGGTACTGCTATTTTACTGCAAGCTAATGACAGGAGGTACAAAAACTATTTGCTTGTATAATGTGCATTCATAATGTTCGTTGATTACAACATGAAAAACCCGATCGGCAATTGATACCCATTGCAATCTATATGCATTCATTAATCCACCCCCTTCGCACGAGAAGTGCTCACAAGTGACGTCATCACATCTATCCCTCTATTTAAGGAACAAAACAGGAGGATTTCTCCACAAATCTGGCTATCGCCTGATGAAGCTAGTTGTAATTATTGCCAACACGTCGTTCTCAGATTGTAAATGTTGTAGATTTGCTGTCCAACACACCGGTGTGCTGTACTAGTAACGAATTGGCACGTTCTGTTTACGTGAGAAACCTTACTAATTGGCTGTGTCGGGTGGTGGCGGTTATAACGACACATTTATATTCATGCGATCTAATCCAAAAAATCTATATTATGGATGATATTAACCATGATAGCCTACATGTTAAACTGGCAATACAAATATGGGAAAGGAAGTTGCAAGAAAATGAAAGAAAAATATAACACGGAACTTCCTTGATACTGTACCAGCCCCCTATCCGTGTACAAGGAGCTTGGTTGTTTTCCAAAACCATACAGTTTATCATAGATGTGAAACCCATGAACTTTCACCCTAAGGCTCTGCCAGATCTGCCCAGGTTTGGTGGTGGTCGTGCGCTCACAACTGTGTCTGAAATAATCCAGGCTCCATACATTTCTTATCATGTAATAGATTTATAGTAGTCGAATACTTTAAACACATACAGTAAAACCTTGGATTGAGAGCATAATTCGTTCCGGAAACGTGCTTGTAATTCAAAGCACTCGTATATCAGTTGTGATCACGTGACGCTCGGCAGACAAAGCGTATACACGTACTACTCGTTTAGCAAGACCTCGCTCGTTTATCAAATTAATATTTATTTAAAAATTCTGCTAAGTGTTGCAAAACACTCGCAGACCAAGTTACTCGCAATCCAAGGTTTTGCTGTATTTATAAATGTGGAGGGAAAAACCAGAGGACCCGGGGAAAAATTAATGTGATCACAGGGAGAACATACAAACTCCGAATATACAGGCGTGACGGTCGGGATCAAACCCACGACGTCCTGTATACCATGGCGGTCACATTCACTGCAAGCATTTTAGCCACACCAATTGGGTAGTAGAGGGGAATATTTTAAACCTGGAAACAACACTGTTTATAAATGTAGCAAGTGCAGTCCCTTCTGTCACTGCAAGGGCCTCTTGCTGATAAGCTAGTGGGAGGGGTGAGAAGGCGTGTGTGTACAAGTGTAGGTGGTTATGCGAGCACCACTGCCCATGCCCACCTGCAGCACAAAGCTGTGTGTGGAAGACGCGAGCATGGTGGTGCAGAGGCGTGGCGCCAGACCCCGGAAGAGCCCCAGTTTGCCGTCCACCTTGGTGATGTGGCGTGCTGCGAGACGGGGCAAGCCAAGGTGGTGTCACTCACCTCTTGATTTTTTTCTGACTAGAATGAACCCTGTCACGTAAGTCACAGCTCCAGAGTTTATTGGTACCGTTAAACAATCTCATGCGTCTGAAAGTCGTGTGGACATTCAACGTTATACAACCAACTTTTAAGCCTGGGTTGTGCTTGGATATGGCGACCACAATGCATAATAGGTGTTACAAGCTATGGGGCGTGGGAGTGTATATATTGCATGAGTTATTGTACATCTATGCTCCCCGTGGTCACCAATCCACACTGATGAGCATAGTGAAGATAGCGTAAAATAACCTCCACAACCCGCACAAAACGTCCATGTATTTTGGCCAAGAGTCGTGTGTCTGCTGCCAAGTGGGCTCTGACCCCACGTGCTGGGTCTCCACACACAGAGCAGGGCCAAGATGTGCCCGTGTTGATGACAGTGCCAATGCTGGTGCCGGTCTCACCGTAGCCAAAGAGGCCTGGCAACTGCAGCACGCGGCGCCCGAACATGTTCCGTCCCCACAATGGGGCGAGCGGCTCATGGCCCACCTGGAGGGGTGGTGGGAAGAGGCACGGGGATCACACACAGCAGCAGCAGCAGCAGCGGCAACATCGCCCCCTGCTGTGGACACTTAGCAAGAACCCTCCTGATAAAGACGCAGCCGGGGTTTCCTGGGCACACAAAGAGTATCATTGTTATTTGGCCAAGAAAACGGTCCCCACAAATGAGGCTAAATTAAAGTGGTCTCAGGGAAATCAATCCTAAACTCTAACTCATGAAATGTATCCTTCGATAATAATAGTCAACTAAAAGCCTCGGTCTGTTTGTAAAAAAACACATCTGCGGAGACCGTCGTCAGTCCTCGAGCGTCGGGTCTTGAGGCAATCGGACAAACAAGTCGAGGATCCGACCCAGATTTCATGAGAGATGGCCAGGGACTGAGAGATGGCCAGGGGTGTCGAGTCGAGGTTGAGGTCAAGAGTGACCCCCGGGGTCTGGAGTCGCGCCAGGCGTGGGGTCACGACACGAGGTGTCATTGTCAGACCCCAGAGCTCGTGCGTTGGGTAGGAGTCGAGGTCAAGGTGAAGGTCGTGATCAAGGTCAGGGTCGGGCCGACCTCGGGGTCGCGATGCGAGGAGACACTGGGAACCGGGATCAGAGAACGAGGCGACTGGGGGTTCAATGTCACTGCGGTGACACAGCCCGGGCCGGTCCTGACTCGACACAGCCAAATCCGGCCGGGGAAGTGAAGCGACCAGCACGGCCACGGCACGGGCGGCCGGGCGAGGCCGGAGCCCACGCCGCCCACGGGGAGAGAGGAGATAACAGCGCCATCAATCACGGTGGTCACCCCCAGCCTCGGCCTCCCGGCTCCGCGGGCCGGAAGTGCGCCCTCCTCGGCACGTCGTCTATCCGAGCGTCGGTGTCTGGCCGGGCCTCGCCTGACTGGGGGCGCACGATCGGGACGCCCCCCCCCGCCCCACGGTCCCTGGGCCCCCACCCGGTAGCCCCCAGAGGAGACGGAGTCGTCCCGGCCTCACCTGGATGAGCACCTTCACGTAGAGCATCGGGTGCGAGGCGGCCGTGAGCGCCGCGCCGATCGCCGCCTGTGACCACCTGTCTCCCGCCATGGCCGCGTCGTCGTCGTCGTCCCCGCCGCTGCTGCTGCTCCTCTTCGTCTCTCGGCGCCGCGGTGACGTCACGGCCGCGGGGCGGGGCCCGGCCCGGCTCGCTCCGCTGCTGGATGAGCGGCGCACGCTTAGTACATTCACGGCGTAAATGTGGCCGCAAGTAATGGCCACGAATCGTGGGGTTGATGATGGCTTTGCGCGATATGCTGAACTTGTGCCGCCGACTCCAAATCCAAGGTGGGAGAATATAATTCCCACGAGAAGTCGGAGGGATACACTCGCCCTGTGTCGCCTTCCCCTGGCTGGTATCGTCCTGACATGGACGAATCACAGAGGTGGGTTTTTATTGTGGCTTCAGGGTGGATACATTATCTGCAACGCCACCTGCTGAAAGGTTACCGCTGTTTTTGCGCCGATTGCTATTTGCTTAAATTGTTGTGCTTCATCGTTTTGTCATTTTGGTGATCCAGATCATTCTTGGAAATTAGACTCATTAATCATCTGTTGAGTTCTTACCTGGTTAAACAAAATACACTTGACTTTGGTGTTATGTTTAAGTTTTGGTGAAGCTAAATACACCTTGTAGAATGCGTGTTCTGTTTGCAATGCCCGGTAGTTTTGCCAGATTGTCAAGCAGCCCCGTGAGTGTCCGTCCCACACTCTCAGGGGACGTGAACCCCAAAAGGTCAATCTATGATGGCAGAGAAGCAGCAGCACCCCGTGAATTCCAGAGCGTTCTTGAAATGTGCTCACTGCCCCAGCCTTTTAGCCATTCTCACACAATGCAGAGCATGCCACATTTTCAGCACACGTGTTCCATAAACATACCCAAGATTACTAATTATTGCGTTGGCTTTGGTGTATTTTTCATTTAAAGAAATATATTGTTATTTGGAATGACGACTGCATTTATCTGCTGCAGATCATTACCTGGCCACTAGACCGCGTGTGATTCCACGTGCGGGAGGAATAGCTCCTAAAGCTCAGCCACACGAGACACGGATTCACAGACGTATTTGCCATTCCACCATCTCCCTTACTGCCATTTAGAAGTCGTGGGGAGCTTTGTCGCTTCACAAGTCTCTACGCGACCCACCAACCCTCACCTCCCTGGATCACCGCCACCACGCCCAGAGACGATCGCTCAAGTCGCGTGTTTTGTCCGATTCGTGGTGGTCTTTCTTTCTTCTATGGTTGCTGCCTTGCACCCTTTCCACGGTTGCCTTATACGGTCCGATTCGTGAATATCGCTTCCACTCGACCAATTTAAATGTGTCAATTTTAGATGTAATTACATCTCAAATTTTCACTCAACACCACCCACATTTTAATTAAGTAATTACACTATGTAACACGATTTTTGATCCTTTTTGTTATTTTCTAAATACTTATGCCTCAAAAGAATAGAAAATGGCTATTATTCCCCACAAACGTTGCTTTTGTGACCAGGACTTTGTGAAGTAATGACACAAATGCACACCGCGTTTTTCCATTGAAAATAGGTTAATTTCAAAATAGCACTGTCCTGGTCACAAAAGCAAAGTTTGTGCAGACTAATAGCCATTTTCTGCATAAACAATTAGAAAATAACACTTAGTAGTGAGGAATAAAAACATAAATTTGTCATTATTAATGGAGTGGATTATTAACTTTGCTTTTGTGTCCTGGTCACAAAAGCAAAGTTTGTGGGGAATAATCGCCATGTTCTGTACTGTTGAGGCATGAACAATTGAAAAATAACACTCATGACCCATGAACAAAACCATTTTATCTTGTTCCAGTGTTATGACTCGAAGCTTCCAACTCTCCCCGTAGCTCCCTCGACCAGCCCACCTAATTTCACGTCTCCAGACTGACCGCCTCTCACGCTTAGACTGCTTTTTGTGTTTACTGCAGCTTGTTGTCCTTCCCCCGCACCTCCGATTAGCGTGGTTGACTACGTACGATGCGAAAGAAGTTCCTACAGTGCTGTACAGACATCTCACGCCCTCTGCTGCCCTGTGTCACGCACCAACCGTTCACGCTGGCAGTACTTACCGTAATTCTCCTGGTTACTACTCCTGCAGCAGTCCACCGACTCGCAGACACGAACATGTACACATTGCTGATACACTCCCTGACGTACGAGATAAGTGTAACAAGACTGGCACTGTGTAATTAAGGCACTTTATTACTTCGCGTCTTGCCAAAAGAAAAGCACTCGGGACGGAGTGATGAAGTGGCGACGAGATACATTGGTGGAGGGTGGGGCTCTTTGTGGGGGACGATGGGACTCATGGACCTAGGGTCGATACCCCAGAGAGAGACAGCCCCAGCCACTGATGGACCTTAACACACACAACTCTGTCTAAAGCAAGCAAAATCATAACACTGATAATGACATTGAATGAAATAATGCTCAGCAGTATACTGACTGAACTAGGAGCACATGGATCGTGGAACAAATGCAGAGGAGATCAAGTCATCACATACATGGAATGATCAAGGCCTATGGTCAAGACTTTTGATGGGATGGCAGCCAAAGGAGATAATTCGCCCAAGAGGATGACCACTGCAGAGATGACATCAATTCACATTCAGGATGGACATGGATGATGTACTCTATATTTGTGTCTGTATGTTCATATGTATGTGTGCATACATGAGTGTAAAAATACATATAAAAAACAGGAATCAGCACTCTGTGTACGTCGCGCTCGGCATGTTTACCACAGCGTATGCATGCAGCTCGTAGCAAACTGCGAATTCGGCAGCATGAGGTTGGTGAACACGCAGAGGCACTGCAATTTGGGAACCCGTGCAGGAACAATGGCAGACAACCAAGCCAAATCATACTTCGGCACCCAGCACACCACATCCAGCATGACTCTCGCTATGGGCTGCATTGGGTACCAGTCACGTGCCAACTACTGGAGTCTGCCAGTGACCCAGGAACATATTAATTGGGAGTTTAAGCCCTGCTATTGACGATGACAAATAGCTCTCCTATGTATTTTTGGGTTGTACTACATGTTGTTCGGCATGTCTGACGTTTCGCAGCACATGCCGAGACCTTCCTCAGAAACAGAACTAAAGCTCTGAAGCTCCCAGAACGTGAAGTGAAACGGACATTGTGCCGACCAAGACGCGGTACGACCCCAAGACGCACCGGAGAGCCATACCGCACAAGCGCCGAGACCTTTGCAATAGGTGACAAACATTACGACTATGCAGATGGCAAACTCTGGGTGACAGGGTGGTGGCGCAGTGGTAACACTTATTCCTCACAGCAAGAAGGGCCTGGGTTTGATTTCCAACTCAGACACCTCCTTTCTGTGTGGACTCTGTATCTTCTCCTGTTCTGCATTGGTTTCCTCTGGGTTCTCAAGTTTTCTCCCATGGCTTCAAAAACACACAATGTAACAGGTAATACCCAAACATCCAAATGATAAAAAAAAACTTCCTTTCAAATTACTCTATTAGGATTACACGTACCAACATTGCCACCTATGCACAAAACTCGGCAGGACCCTCCTGAAAAAGTCTTCAAATTCAGCAAGGCTTTCCTGGGTAAACAAGCATAGCGATTATAATAACAAAAATAATAATGCGTGCCCGGATTCCATGGCTCCGCCCGCCGGCAGGCCGCTATGCCAGGCCTCTAGGCCAGGCCGCTAAGCCACTAAACCAGGCCACTATGCCAAGCCGCTATGCCAGGCCGCTACGCCACTAAATCAGGCCACTATGCCAGGCCGCTAGGCCAGGTTGCTTGCGAGCAGCACCGGGTAGGAGCTGCCGATGCGGTTGCCCTGGCGATGGCACTCGAGGCGCACACTGTACTCGTCGAGGCGCATGGCGTAGCTGGAGGAGCGCTCGCGCGACAGCAGGAAGCACACCGTGTAGACCGCCATCTCAAACTCTGGCGACACGCCGATGAACGAGCTGCCCATGGGCTTTACCACCCCCTTCCAGCTGAACTGCAGCGTCAACAGGTGGTCCTGGTCATCCGGCTGTGGAGGGGTGGGGAAGGAAGGGGGAGGGAGTGGGGTGCAGGAAGGTTAATGGGTTACCTTGATACCTCTCCTGCACAATAAACTCTGATGGCTCAGCTTCATGGCCCACCTTGATATCTCACGTCGCATGGCTTTGACCAGGTGTTGTTAAATGTTGTGCCTCACCTGCATGTAATATCTGCACAGCTCACCTTCATGCCTCCTGACCTGCGAAGAACCTTAGCCATAACCCTATTCCTCTGTGGTTGCACAAGTGCTCTGTGTAAGGGGCCTCCTGCATCACAGACCCCCATGTGTGGAACACCCTTGATGTTGTAGGGGATCCCGTGTGCGTAGGGGACCCCCTGTACATAGGGGACCCCCCTCTGCGTACCCGGCTGCTGCGTTGGGCCTTGTATCCTTTGTAGTCCACGTGGCCGTGTTTCTCCTGCAGGTAGAACTGCACCCAGTTGTGGAAGCCCAGGATGTTGGCACCACGCCGTGTCTCCCCCACGAACACGTGCTCGAAGCCCGACGAGTCCCCGCTAGACGTACATACACACGCACCGGCGCGCACATGAGCACACACGCGAGCTTGTGCATACGCACCGGCACAACGGCAAAAATCCCGAAGTATAGCTTTAGTAAACTTTTGGGGCAAGGTTAGTGAGTAGCACCTATGAAGGCCAGCACGGCACACAAAGGGATGGGTGGGTGGCCAACACCATGCCATTTAGGCCTGAGTCGATCTAGGGAAGGCCCAGGAGCAGTTCAAATATTTGCAACTGTTATTGGTCTCAATCAGGACTTTAACTCAGTTCGCCGGTTTAATAGTGCAGCGCGCTAACCAAGCATGTACACATGCGAGCAGACATACAAACTTTTGGGGAAAGTGCCATTAGCGGGCACCTATCAAGGCCAGTCATTGTCTCACTAACCATTGAAGTGAGCCATGGCTGAGAACTTAAGGTCGCTGGGTTCATGGCACAGTGTGCTAACCAGTGTGCCACCGATCCCTCAACCCCATTTGCATCAGTCAGAAATAATGGATTCTGAAGCACGCGACACCATGCACGCGTCCCGAGCTTAAATGTCGATTTCAACCCGGGATTAATTTCAGCCGGTTCTGTCTGGGTCGGCAATCTGGAATATATTTCTGCACCCGACACACCTCACCCACTATACCTCTCGTTATGTCCGTGGCTACTGTTAGTCCTGTGGATACCGAGCGAGGGATGAAGGCGTGATGGTAGGCGGGGAGACGAGTACCGGTAGTTGTCGCGAGAGTAGAGCTGGAACCAGATGGAGTAGAGCTGCCGCTTGAAGCCCTCGGGGCTACGGTCAGCGAGACCCCTCTCCGCCAGGAACTTGTGCGCAATCTGACGGGACGCAGGGACACAGTTACATGGGGATACACAGACATTAGGGCATGGGAACAGGTGAACACAAGGACATGGGGACAAGGGGACATAGGAAAACATGAGCATGGGGACACAGGGAGAGAGGGACAGAGGAACATGAAGGCCTGGAGACAAGAGGAGATTGGACCATGGGGACACAGAGATATTGGGTCACGAGGACGCAGTGACATGGGGACAGATGGACACGGGGAAACCGGAGCACGTGGGTGCACGTGTACATGGCTGTGTGTGACCGCGCCTGCATGACGCTGGTCTGCGTCACTGCATCCAGGAAGTGCCGGTTCTCAGCCTCCTCCTCCGCCGTCACCGTCTCCGCGATGCCCGTGGACGACTCGTAGTTGTCCAGCAGTGACAGGAACACTGCCACACACAACCACCACAACCACAATCACCGCAATAATCATCGCGACCACAACCACACACTGCCAAATGCAAGCAATGTCTAGGAGGCAGCATAAAATGGGGGGTGGGAGAGGGTGGGAGGGAGGAGGAGAGGGGAGGAGGAGGAATAATTAGGGGGAGGAGTTAGGATCAGATGGAGTAGTGGGTTGTGGATAGAGGCCAACCAAAACTTAATTTCTGGTTTCGGCCGAAACCGAAACCAGGCCGAAAGTTACAAATTTACTTTCAGCCAAAACCAAAAGTAAACCGAAAGTTAACTTTTTGGCTTCGGCCAAAACAGAAACTATGCCGAAAGAGGCCATTTGCCAACTTTTGGCGCCAAAACCGAATTTGGGGTCGGCCTCTATACTCGCACGCACGCACACCCAAGCTCCCTCATGCTGTGTGGAACCCATGTGGAGGAGGTGGGGTAAGATGGGGTGGTGGGAGGGTTGAATTGGATCATTGGAGGGGTGGGTGGGTTGGTGTGTGTGTGGCTGGTGGGTGGATGAGTGAGTGTGCGCGCGCGTATGCACACTGTTGGCATCAGCACACTGCTATAATCTGCTCAGTGTGCTGTGCATGCGCGCGTCTGTGTGCGTGTGTGGTGCATGCCTCGAGCTGCCTGTGAGAGCCCAGCCTCTGAGCTGCTCAAACAAAAATGCTCCTGGTGGACTGCTGCTACTGCTGCATGTGCTGGTTATGCGAGTGCTGGCTACGCGAGTGCTGCTTGCTGCTCGATAGTTTGGTGTATTTGGGGGGGAAGTTATTTTTTTCTTATTTTTCTCCGTCGTCTGTCTTATCCCCCCCCCCCACCACCACCACACCCCTCTCACCCCCATCCTTGCTTGAGTGTGCGTGTGTGCGCTGCTTGCGATCTTTGGAGAGAGTGAGGAGCGTCTGCCATCAACCACCACCACCACCGCCGCTGCTGCTGCCCGGAGTCGCGCGCGCGCACGTGTAGTTTAGAGGCCGACCGAAACTGAATTTCTGGTTTCGGCCGAAAACAAAACCAGACCGAAAGTAAGAAATTTACTTTCGGCCAAAACCGAAAGTAAACCGAAAGTAAACCGAAAGTAAACCGAAACTAAACTGAAAGTAAAACATTTACTTTCGGCCGAAACAGAAACTATGCCGAAAGAGGCCATTTGCCAACTTTCGGCCTCTAGTTGTGGATCAGGAAGAATTGTAAATCAAATTAGAGGATGGGGACCAGGGACAGGAGGACCAGGGGTAGGAGGGGGGATCAGGGAGACCCACCTCTGAACGTCTCGATGCCGTGCAAGCGTCCCTCGTCCACGAATTTGAAAAGCGGCCTTACAGCGCAGTCCGTGGCAGAGTTACTCCCCGTGGGCACGTAGCCTGCGCGTCCCTACCGCACAACCACAACAAAACCACAGTGTAACCACACGGCCACGGTACAACCACAGTACGACAGAGCAGCCACTAAACACAACAACAACTCAGCTACCACACCCAACCACGCCACCGTGGGGTCCCCGCTGCACCTGGAGGTCGATGGCGTAGTCTCTCCCTGGCTTGAGGCGGTTCACATCCGCGTCCCACAGCGCACTCATCACCTGCTGCAGCTCGCGCTCGCTCGCTCCAGTGCTGCGGGGACACGTGGTTACACAGACACACGTGTGAACACGTGGTTACACAGACACACGTGTGAACACGTGGTTACACAGACACACGTGTGAACACGTGGTTACACAGACACACGTGTGAACACGTGGTTACACAGACACACGTGTGAACACGTGGTTACACAGACACACGTGTGAACACGTGGTTACACAGACACACGTGTGAACACGTGGTTACACGAACACACTTGCGAATACGTGGTTACACGAACACGTATGGGCACGGGAATACACAGGTACAGCAACAATGGCCGCCATTCGCCACTAAGTGGTGGTGACATCACCACGGTGCTTGTGCCAGGTCAGGTGCACTACGATGTCATGTGAAGTGTCGAAGGCTCGCTGACAAGAGGTCACAGGACAGGACCAGGTGCCATGGATTTACCGATTGAGATGAGATGCACCAACTATGCCCCCTAATCTGCCAACTTTCTGCATTTTAGCCGCCCAGAGCTCCGCTCATTTTTCTGAGCGTCGCTCCTCCACCCTCCGTTGTTGCTGGAGGGCGCCTGCCTCTGAATGCCCAGTAGCGTCCTTCATGCACCTCTTCCACAGAGGCCGATCTTGACACCGCTGGTACCAGTCTTTGGCAAGTCCACTCAGCTCCATATCCTCCTGTACCGCATCAATCTATATCTTCTCCAGCCCATGCCGTGCCCCTTTAGCTCCCTCTATCCAGCCAAACAGAAGTTGCTTGGGCATGCGGTGGCTGGGCATGCGGGCTACATGACCCAGGCACAAACAGAGATGTAGGCACACACAGCACCTCCTGTTACACGAGAAGATCTGGCTCATGTAGCTGGAGGCCATTGTTCAGTCAGCGCCGCCGCCGTGTACCTGTACATTCACCTGCCCTATACTTTACGTAGAGCCACTGATAATGACACACGAGCCCTACAGTGTCACCGCATACACGAACAGCACCGAGATAGAGATAGCAGCAGACACAACGAAAGCGGCGCTGTGGCAATTACACACCTGGCTGTCGTAAAACACTCGGGGCAACGTAGAAGCAGGGCAATGGAGGAGACAACAGCGGAGACAAAGAGGCACGTCCTTTGCACACAATCGTAACACAGAGATGGGACACGTAAGAATGGATACTTTTCTCTTATGAAACAAATGTCATGAATTGCACACATATTGTAATTGCACATATCTCAAACCTCGGCCATTACAAAACTCTGAGCCCAACCCCGACTCTAACCCTAACGATGCTAGGCCATTGGTTTATAACCAATGAAACGAATACCTGCAGCCATGGCTTTATTTCAGCCGGGATTGTCTGGATCGGCAACTGGAAAATAGTTCCGTGGCCGGCACACCAGATCCAGTAGGCCACTGGCTATGGCTGTGGCTACTACTCGTCATGCGTCACCTACTCCACTCTACCGGCGACAAAATAATTAATCTGCAGCAGCCATGATCAATTCACTGTTGGATGAAGGTCTCCCCAAGCCATCACAATTCACCCAGCCCCTACACACACGCTGATTTACATTGCTCCATCTCTTTATAGGTGGGTGTCCTCTCGGACGCATTCATATTTCCCCACGTTTCTGCGGCCCTGAGAATATTGTGAAAAATTAATCGGGTCGTGGTGGTTCATCGACCATACTTCACCACGTAGGTCAGTGCGGGTGGGTGTAGGTGGGGAGCACGGGCGTGGGAGCGTAGAGTGAGGTGGTGACTGGCGAGGAATCCTGACGGGACAAGAATAATCCACGCTCTTTGTCTTGCTGGTTAAGCCACTCTCCCTCCGCTCCGTCTCGTTTGTATTGTGCACCACCCCACCCGTTCGTTGGGACATGCACTGTCTTCTCTGGCCCAGAATTCATTTTAATTGATGAATCGTTACACGCCTCATGGGGGGGGAGGTGAGGGGGGGCAGGTAGCGACCCACCAAGGGGCTTTGAAATGTGGGTCCCAGTGTCGCCCTGCCGGCCCCTCCCTCACCTGCCAGGCGGATGCAACTGGACCTCACCTGGTCTCAGTATGTGCCAAGAGATTAGGACACTGTGTGCCGAGCACGGCTGTGTGTAGAGTACAGTAATCATCATTTGGCGTCATGGAGAAGGGTTGAGTCATCCACCCAGGGAAGCCTCCCCGAGCCTCACAAGGCTCACAGTCAGGAGGGTCCTGCTACGACTAAACACTGGGGGATGTTTGGGCCTGTAAGATTAGGATTTTTAGCTAATTATTTTAAATTATGCGTGTTTTCTTTCCTTCGTGTGGGAGGAAGCCGGAGCGGCCAGAGATTACGAGCAGATAACAACGCTCTGCGCAGAGGGGTTCTCCCACCCACATGGCTCTACTTACATCGTCCTGCCCACCCTTAGGTCTTGGGAGTTTCACAAATCTAGGCGTGATCCACCAACGCTGACCTACAAAGCGCTGCATGCATCACAAGAGTTCCGTCACCAACCAATTTTTATTTGTGAGCCAGTTCCATTACTTTAAGTAAATATAAATGTTCTCCAGAATCGCTCCAACTCAGCACGCCGCGGCATTTACAGCGGCCGAAAGTCTAACTCAGCTCCCCGCGGTTGTAATGGGGCTGGGAGTATAAATAATTCACTAATTACAAAAGCCGAAAGAGGACAAAACGGAACGCACAGGGCCGAAAACACGAGCCACGTGGTGCTGGAGGCGCTGCCAAGAGATTAAACTTGGCGATGAGTCCTTGTGAGTCTGTGTGAGTTGGTGAGTGAGCGTTTGTGTGAGTTGGTGAGTGAGTTGGTGAGTGAGTGTGAGTTGGTGAGTGAGTCTGTGTGAGTTGGTGAGTGAGCGTTTGTGCGAGTTAGTGAGTGTGTGTGAGTTGGTGAGTGAGTGTGTGATTGTCTGTGTGAGTGTGTGAGTTGGTGAGTGAGTTGGTGAGTGAGTTGGTGAGTGAGTTGGTGAGTGAGTTGGTGAGTGAGAGTCTGTGTGAGTGTGTGAGTTGGTGAGTGTCTGTGCGTGTGAGTTGGTGTCTGTGTGAGTTGGTGAGTGAGTGTGTGAGTTGGTGAGTGAGTGTGTGAGTTGGTGAGTGTGTGAGTGGGTGAGTAAGTGTGTGAGTTGGTGAGTGTCTGTGTGAGTGTGTGTGTTGGTGAGTGAGAGTCTGTGTGAGTGTGTGTGTTGGTGAGTGAGAGTCTGTGTGAGTGTGTGAGTTGGTGAGTGTCTGTGTGAGTGTGTGTGTTGGTGAGTGAGTCTGTGTGAGTGTGTGAGTTGGTGAGTGTCTGTGTGAGTGTGTGTGTTGGTGAGTGAGAGTCTGTGTGAGTGTGTGAGTTGGTGAGTGTCTGTGTGAGTGTGTGTGTTGGTGAGTGAGAGTCTGTGTGAGTGTGTGAGTTGGTGAGTGTCTGTGCGTGTGAGTTGGTGAGTGTCTGTGTGAGTGTGTGAGTCTGTGCGAGGTTCTATGTGATTTGTGAGAGTGTGTCTGTGATAAAAAATAATTTTGATGGGAAAATGGTGAGGTGTGTGTTTATATGTACGGTAGTGTTCATAGTATTGGGTCCTGTGTCTATGTTTGTTATGTGTGCGTGTTTTTTACCTTTGTGTGTGTGTATTGTGTACGCGTGTCTTTTGTGTGTACACGTGTACTGTGCAATGTGCAGGTGTGTGTTGTGTGTACACGTGTACTGTGCAGGTGTGTGTTGTGTGTACACTGTACTGAGCACGTGCTGCATTGGCAGGAAGCGGCAGTGGTGTGTGTGGGGGTGGGGGTAGCCATCAGCTGTGCCCCCAGTTAGTATCGATGACGACCCCCCACAAACCGAACCACCTCCCCATGCGCCTTGGTCACTGTACACGCACACTGTACACAGCACGATGGGAGCCAGCCAGCCCCCCGTCCAGCAGCAGATTGAGACTGGACGACGTCTCACTCGGTCTCTAGCCCTGCCTGCCTGCTGCACTCCACGCTGCCACCACGGCCACGTTACCGAGGGTGGTCACTCGGCTCTCGTCATCTCACGAGGTGACAGGGTAACTAATGTTGCTTACAGAGGGCCCCAGTGGGGGTTCATTGGGCCCCAGGTTAACGGGACACGGTCCCACCCCCCTCTAGCCCCCCAGTATCCATCAGTCCCTCTCCATCCTCACTCATCCGCGACTCCCCTCTCCATCCATTAATACCCGCCTACCTCTCTTACCCTTATCTCCTCCAGCTCCCATTCATCCCTCTCGCCCCGCATCACCCAGCCCCACATCACCCAGCCCTGTATCACCCAGCCCTGTATCACCCAGCCCTGCATCACCCAGCCCCGCATCACCCAGCCCCGAATCACCCAGCCCCGCATCACCCAGCCCCGCATCACCCAGCCCTCGGGCCCCCCACTCTCGCGTCACGTCGCCCTCCACTAGGAATGTGCCCCCCCACACCCCCCTCCCCCCCATACCCCCCTCCCCCCCATACCCCCCCCCCCCCCCCATACTCCCCTCCATACCCCCCCCCCATACCCCCCTTCCCCCCATACCCCCCCGCACCCCCCTCCCCCCTGTTACGCAACGCCGCTGTCTCCTCTTCAGCCCGGATTCCGAAATGCGCAGTGACCGGAGCGAGCGGAGGGAGCGCGGGGGGATGAGAGGAGAGGGGAGAGCGAAGTGGAGGGGTGGGGGGCATTGAGCCCCCCTGCCCCCCTCACTCGCTCTGGGCTCACCTCGCCATGTCGCGATGGGGCTTCGTGCGTGCAGGGCGCGCTGCGACTCGAGTTCGATGAGGAGGAGGAGGTGGAGGAGGAGGAGGAGGAGCGCGTGGAGTAGAAGAGGCGACCGCTTCTGCTTTTAGTGGCGAAACGCAACAACCCCCCCTCCCCCCTCTCCCCCTCCCCCCTCTCCCTCTCCCCCTCCCCCCGGGTGGGGGCGTGGCCCGCACAGCGGCGCGCGCCGTTACACGGTGGGGGGGGGGCGTGTGGCCAGCACCACGCCCGGCCGCCTTTGTCTCCCCGGTGCTGATCCGCTTGTTCCCTGCCTATGGCTGCTCATGTCGACGTTGAGCAACGACCGCAGTTTCGCATTCAGGTGGCCAAGCGAGATCACAGCAGCAGCAGCAGCAGCGTGTCCCGGTGACGTGTCCTCTGTCGTCGTGCATGGGGCATCGCCTCGTTGTGCCGTTCGGTCTGTTCGGGATGGCCACAGTCGCACCACGACCACTGCGGAGTTTCTAAATCCCCGTTTGTGTGTCGGGCATCTGCATCTGCCATGGTTTGTGCCGATGCGGTTTAGGGTGGACGATCATCTTCGTGGAAGATCAACCCCAGGGATTTTGTTTTGGCTCTTTCGGTGCTGATGATTACAGACGTTACACAAAGACACACACAAAGGCAAAGGTGTCCCGTGTGGCCTCGCACACACTGCTGGGCGCACCGTGCGTTGGCGTGGCCAGAACGATGCCTGGCGGCCACCTTTGTCTGCCCAATGCTGATGTTTACACACCGCATCACCTACTGTACTCATGTTAAGGCTGAGTCGACCTCGGGGAGGCCCAGGACCATTTCAGATATTCATCGCCGATGTTGGCCGCGAGCCCGAATCCAGCTCGGAGTGGTCGGGTTCGTCGTGCAGTTCGCTAACCACTGCGCCACCGCTCCCCCCACACAAGAGCCACTGAGCCGCTCCAGACGCGCACGTGGCCACGTCCGCACGCACAGGCAGCGGCAGCAGCAGCCAGACAGCCCGCGGGCACACGCGGAGCCGCTACAGCAGCAGACAGAGAGAGCCCGCACTCTGCACTCTGCACAATGACACACACACACAGCTGTGCAGCACACGCGACACGGCCACACACACAGCTGTGCAGCACACGCGACACGGCCACACGCGCACACTGTTGGGTTGAGCGCTGTCAGCGAGCACCTATTAACGTCCCCGGTGATTATAAAGCACCTCGCCTGGCAGGCCGCCTTTGTCTCCTCAGTGCTGAGTTCGAGAATTAACTGCAAAGTATACTCGTTGAAGGGCTTATTTAAAGCTGAGTCAACCTAGAGGAGGCACAACCCTTTACGTGGGATACATGAATGCAGTGTGAAGGAGCCGTATGGTTATCCACTTTGTCCTCCAGATGTTGGCAGCACGATGTGATGATAATGAATGTCCACCTTCGGTTCCTCGCTTCATCTCCCACCTCTTCCCCATGGCCCATTCTCTTCGTCTTCCCTCCCCTACAGCCCTCTCGTCATCCCGACGTGCCCTCCAGCGCTGTCACTCATTCCTTGTCGTATGCCCCTGTCATACAAGTCATTCTATCCCATCACCGTTTGTAGGTTACGTGAAGGCGCTCTATAAATTCGATTATCGCGATATTGGTTTTCCTAAGCTCTATAATTGAATCTCGCTAGTGTAATGATCGTGCCGTGTTGTGACTCGCTGTTATTCTCCCCCCGGCACGCACCGACATCCACTGCAATGCTCTGCCACTGCAATGCTCTGCCACTGCACGTCACGCGCCGGAGTCCGCCGTGAAACTCGCCGCGCCCGGCGCGGGTTGAGAATCGCCAGCGCCTGGAGCGGCGACGGCTCCCAAGTCGCACGGCAACAATACATTATACAGTCATTACTAAGGTCCACAAGTTCACAACTATTGTTCGTGAATGTGATTGCCCTTTTAGCAAATAAAGAGAAACCATCATCACTATTTGTTGACGCTATTTTGCGATTATCGTGGATTATATCGTCGGATATCGCCACGTCGCGGCGGGGAAACACTTCGCGCGTAGCGCCGCCGCGTGGACACGGCGCGGCATAGCAGCTGTAGCTGTGGCAGCTGTAGCTGTGGCAGCTGTAGCTGTGGCAGCTGTAGCTGTGGCAGCTGTAGCTGTGGCAGCTGTAGCTGCTACAGCTATGCCTGCAGCAGCAACTGTAGCTGCAGCAGCAGCTGTAGCTCCAGCAGCTGTAGCTGCAGCAGCAACTGTAGCTGCAGCAGCAGCTGTAGCTCCAGCAGCTGTAGCTGCAGCAGCAACTGTAGCTGCAGCAGTAACTGTAGCTGCAGCAGTAGC
Organism: Lethenteron reissneri; assembly: GCF_015708825.2. NCBI lineage: Eukaryota > Metazoa > Chordata > Hyperoartia > Petromyzontiformes > Petromyzontidae > Lethenteron > Lethenteron reissneri. Next base: position 357,607 of record NC_083811.1, read on the forward strand.
TGTAGCTGCAGCAGCATCTGTAGCTGCAGTAGCAGCTACAGATGCTGCTGCAGCTGTCAGTGGCGTTGTCCGAGTCGCGGCTGGCGCGCAGTGATAACGCTCGTGCCTCACAGCAAGACACTTCAAGATTCCCGACTCGGCCGCCCCTCTCCGTGTTCAGTGTGTATGTCCCCCCCCGCCCCCCCCTGTCTTGCATGGGTTTACTCCGGGTTCTCCGATTTCTGCCCATAGTTAAGAACAGAACACACTGTAACCCCGCATTGGCCCAAATACATCCCAATGCTGAAAATTGACCAGCAAATCATTAAATTGGGTTTACACACAGCAACAGCATCGCCCCCTACTTGAACAACGTGGCAGACCCATCCTGGAAAAGAGTCGAGACTCAGTGAGGCTTTCCTGGGCAGAGAAGCATAGATAATTAATTACGTAACTATAGTAGAGTTAGCGTGGCCAAGCAGCTTATGTGTGGCCGGATAGCGGGGGCCAAATGGAAGCGGCACGGGCTGGAGAGTTTTGGTAAGAGAGGAAGTGGAGCTGAGTGGACTTGCCGATGACTGGTTCCAGCGGTGTCAAGATCGACCTCTGTGGAGAAGGCTCGTGAAGGACGCTACTGGGCAGTTGGAGGCAGTAGGTGGGCGGAGCGACGCTCACAACAACGGGTGAAGCGCCGGGTGGATAAAACGCAGCAAGTTGGCCAGACATCTCAATCTGTAAACCTAATATACCTGGGTCAGTGACCTGCGAGTTAACATTCGACATTCACGTGGTCTCAAAATACACCTAGCCTGGCACAAGCGTTGTGGTAACGACACCGCCACTTGGTGGCGAATGTCGGATGTTGTTATTGTATCTGCGTGTAATTTGTGTGTTACTTTGCTGTCGCGATAATTTGTGTAGAGGGAATGTCTGTGCCAATAATCGTCCTCATCATCCCCATCATCGCGCGGTGCCCTAATCTCTCTGCCATGTGCGCTCCTGCGATGACTGTCCCTGGCCGTCACACTGTGTCCAGATGGAGCGGGAGCTATTCATAGATTCATACACACACTGAGATGCACTCATGCAGACACTGTAGCTTATAAAACACTCTTAGACATACACACGAAGAACACACATATACATACATAGATAAAGATTCCCCGTATACTCTACACAATTTATTGAGCGCCTATGAAGACCAACAGGGCCGATATACACACACATATACTGATATACTGAATACGCAGAATCACTGGCGGAGCCAGTGGGGGGGGGGGGGGGGGGGGGGTCGCACGGTGCCCCCCCCCCCAATGATTAGTAATAAATAGGCATTTTGCGACCCCCACTGCCACTGTGTAGCATATTAGTACGTGCCAGGGACTCTATAAGTCCTATCATCACAGAATTGTGCGCAGTCGCGTATCCAGTCCACGACTTCCCTGAAGGCATCAACACCTCCAGCGAGCGCGATGCCGATCGCACCACGCGGCTCGAATTCGACCTTCGATCGACGGCTGCGCCATCGCCGCACATGCGTCGTCGAATAAAAAGCAAGGGACAAGGTCCTTACCTACTAGCAACTCCTTACCTACTAGCAACTCCTTACTTACTAACAACTCCTTTATCATTTTTCATTGCTGGAGGGGTTGCCCCCCTACCTGAAAATCCTCGCTCAGCTATTGCGCAGAATATAACACATTCACGTACTGTCAATCAACAAAGGTCCCCCGAATAGCCGTAACAAACTTTTGGGGCAAGTGCTGTTAGCGGATATCACCGATGAAGACTGGCACAGCACACGAGGGGGTGGGTGGGCCAGCACTATGCCCGACCGCCTTTGTCTTCCTCATGGCGATGTTTACACACCACACCAGGTACTCAGTTTGAGGCTGAGTCGACCTCGCGGAGGTCTAGGATCGGTTCAGACAATTTCCACTAATCGTGGCAATTAGCGGGAATCGAACCCGGTTCGTCAGGTTCGTAGCACAGGGTGCTAACCGCGACATTACCACTCCCCATGTATAGTCATTTCTACACAGATACACACATACTGTATCTACGAGACATATCTACATAAACGTACACATATATACATACGCACATAGGGACAATAATCTATATATATAAAATCGTTCATGTCTGTCTGTCTGTGTGTGTGTGTGTGGACTTTGGCCCATACGCACTTTCATTGGACGGCGGTTGCCCCTGGCAACGGCTAGCCACACCTTCGCCGCTTTCATTGGACCTGGCAACGGCTAGCCACGCCTTCGCCAAGGGCTGCAGTTTCATTGGACGGCGGTTGCCCCTGCCAACGGCTAGCCACGCCTTCGCCACTTTCATAAGCTCCGTATTTAATTAAATAATAGCCATTACACAGTATTGTTGGAGCGCTAGGGGGGGGGAAGGAACGCCACCCGTACCCTGCCTCTTCCAAGCCGACAATTTTAGGCGAGGCCGCAGGCTTTGCACGCTACTAGGCCTCGACACCCACCACGCCACTCTGAGGTAAATTCATCAAAGTTTTTCCTACTCTTCACTACACCCCCACCACAATGTGTGCTAATATTACTTTTAAACCCAACGCGCCAACAATCGATTACTTTAATGTTCACTGTACAAATACTCATTAAGCTGGGTGAGCGTACTGCCAGTCTATCATGTACACTGTAGCCTGCTTATTAAGCTCGGTGAGCGTACTGCCACTCTATCATGTACACTCTAGCCTGCTTATGAAGCTGAGTGCGTGTACTGGCAGTCTATAATGTGGACTCTTGCCTGGTTATTATAATCGATTCTTTATATGTTCTTTGTACAAACAGTCATTAAGCTGCTTGAGCGACCCCAGTTCGATTCCAACTCACGCCCACCACCGCTGACGATTATTTGAAACGGACCTGGCCCTCCCCTAGGTCCACTCAGCCTCAAAAGCGTAACTGCTGTCGTGTGTGAACATCGTCACTGGGGAGACAAAGGCGGCGGGGCATCGTGGATCAAAGTCCCGGGCGAAGCCGGGTCATGTGTATGTGTGTTTGTGTTTATGTGTATGTCTGTGTGTCTCTATGTATGTGTGTATGTATGTGTATGTATGTGTTTGTGTGTATGTGTGTGTGTATGTATGTGGGTTTTTTTATGTCTTTATGTGTATGTCTGCGTGTCTCTATGTATGTGTGTATGTACGTGTGTGCATGTGTTTGTGTGTATGTATGTGTGTGTCTATGTATGTGTGTGTCTATGTATGTGTGTGTATGTGTGTGTATGTATGTGTGTTATATGTCTGTCTGTGTCTGCATGTATGTGTGTATTGTGTATGTGTTTGTGTGCATGTATGTTTGTGTGTATGTGTATGTCTGTGTGTATGTGTTTGTGTGTATGTGTGTGTATGTATGTGTGTGTATGTGTGTGTATGTGTTTGTATGTGTTTACGCTCGCATTACACAAATGTGTTGCTGGTCTAAGGCGTTCCTCGCACAGCATTGCCGCTTTATTATTTCAGTCGTTTACTGCCTTACGCACCCTGAAAGTCGTGTGTGTCTGCAGCAAGCGCGTGTATGTGTACCTATGGACGCGCGCGCGTGTGTTGTGTAGGGGGAACGGTAGTGTAGTGCTTAGCGTGCTGTCTGTGTCTGTGTGTGTGTGTGTCTGTCTGTGTCTGTCTGTGTGTGTCTGCGTGTGTCTGTGTGTGTGTCTGTGTGTGTGCGTGTGTGGTGTGTGGGGAGCGGTAGTGTAGTGCTTAGCGTGCTGTCTGTGTGTCTGTGTGTGTGTGTGTCTGTCTGTGTCTGTCTGTGTGTGTCTGCGTGTGTCTGTGTGTGTGTCTGTGCGTGTGTGGTGTGTGAGGAGCGGTGGGTGTAGTGCTTAACGCTACGCTGCGCTACCAACCCGGCGAACCCAGTTCCATTCCCGCTCACGGCCACCACCGGTGACGATTATTTGAACCTCCCCTAGGTCCACTCAGCCTCAAACGAGTAACTGGTGTGGCGTATTAACATCGGCACTTGGGAGACAAAGGCGGCTGGGCGTGGTAGATCCAAGTCCCGGGCGAAGCCGGCTCATGTGTATGTGTTTATGTGTATGTCTGTGTGTCTGTATGCATGTGTGTATGTATGTGTGTGTATGTGTTTGTGTGTATGTCTGTGTGTGTATGTATGTCGGTTTTGCCGCCGTGGTGGATCCAAGTCCCGGGCGAAGCCGGGTCATGTGTATGTGTTTATGTGTATGTCTGTGTGTCTGTATGCATGTGTGTATGTATGTGTGTGTATGTGTTTGTGTGTATGTCTGTGTGTGTATGTATGTCGGTTTTGCCGCCGTGGTGGATCCAAGTACCGGGCGAAGCCGGGTCATGTGTATGTGTGTATGTGTTTATGTGTATGTCTGTGTGTCTGTATGCATGTGTGTATGTATGTGTGTGCATGTGTTTGTGTGTATGTATGTGTGTGTGTATGTATGTGGGTTTTTTTGTATGTGTTTATGTGTATGTCTGCGTGCCTGTATGTATGTGTGTATGTACGTCTGTAGATGTGTTTGTGTGTATGTATGTGTGTGTCTATGTATGTGTGTGTATGTGTTTCTGTGTTTGTATGTGTGTGTATGTATGTGTGTTATGTGTCTGTCTGTGTGTCTGCATGTATGTGTGTGTGTATTGTGTATGTGTTTGTGTGTGTTTGTGTGTTTACGCTCGCATTACAAAAATGTATAATGCGGGTCTAAGGCGTTCCTTACACAGCATTGCCGCTTTATTATTTCAGTCGTTTACTGCCGTATGCACCCTGAAAGTCGTGTGTGTCTGCAGAAAGCGCGTGTATGTGTACCTATGGACGCGCGCGCGTGTGTTGTGTAGGGGGAACGGTAGTGTAGTGCTTAGCGTGCTGCCTGTGTCTGTGTGTGTGTGTCTGTGTGTGTGCGTGTGTGGTGTGTGGGGAGCGGTAGTGTAGTGGTTAGCGTGCTGTCTGTGTGTGTGTTTCTGTCTGTGTGTGTCTGCGTGTGTCTGTGTGTGTGTCTGTGTGTGTGTCTGTGCGTGTGTGGTGTGTGAGGAGCGGTGGGTGTAGTGCTTAACGCTACGCTGCGCTACCAACCCGGCAAACCCAGTTCGATTCCCGCTCACGGCCACCACCGGTGACGATTATTTGAACCTCCCCTAGGTCGACTCTGCCTCAAACGAGTAACTTAACTACTGTAGCGTATTAACATCGCCACTGGGGAGACAAAGGCGGCCGGCCGTGGTAGATACAAGTCCCGGGCGAAGCCGGGTAGTACAGCTAGTACTCTTATATAAGCGCACAACTTTATCTGTGATGAACGCTGCACTTTCCGTCGTTTTCATGCAGGGGGCGCGTAGGTTTGCAGGGACAGAGTTCGATTACGTTGGAATCGATCTGCAGACGGCGGTCTTCTCGCACGGCCAGCAGCTCTACGTCGCCTTATCTCGACCCCGCAATCCCATGAAGGTGAAAGTCCGCATCGAACCGAACCCCCAGCAAGGCCATCGACTTGACGAGAGAAAATTGACACGAAATGTCGTTTTCAATGAAGTCTTCCAGATGTAAAATTATATAAGCTTTTAATGAAGAAATAAACGTATCTAATTTAAAACATAATACAATTCAAAGATGTTTCATTTGAAAACTTCAAAACGGAGCATCGGGTGCTTGTGTGAAGGCGTCGTTTGTGTGCAATTTGTTCCGTGACTTTCCTGGCCGAAGGCCGCAAATGGTTGTGAGGGATGCCACAGGCGCCCCCGAACAGCCCCTCGTCATTGTAATAAAGAACGATCATTCTGCAAGTCCTTTGAACGTAACCGACTGTCTATCCTTCCAGCCAGTCAGCAAAACTTGTTTTCTGATGTGGTTCATTAAGTACTTATTTTTCCTGCACCTCTGATGCGCTCTGTTCCGATGTTGCTGCTCCTCCGAGCGGATTACTTCCATCGTGTTGTTGTTCTTGTTCCGATGTATCCACGGATCTATCTTGCAGACTATCCGGGTAACTGGACAAATGAGACGTTCCGTGTGACAAGCACACATTCAGGTGAAGCGACGACATTAGCTCGTGTGCAAGATGCTAGGTGGAGATCACTAGCGACTTGGAGCGCCTTCATACAGCAGCGGATTGACAATGACACGTGCATTGTACGCAAATACAGATTATTGGGACAAGTGCTGATAGCGAGCAACTATGACGGCTGGATCGGCACACGAAGGGGGAGGGAGGTGGCGATGCTTACACATCGCACCATGTTCTCATTCTAGGCTGAGTCGACCTAGCGGAGGCCCATGACCGGTTAAAATAATTGTCACGAGGTGTTGGCCGTGAGCGGGAATCAAACTCGGTTGGCCGGGTTCGTAGCGCAGCGCGCTAACCGCTGTGCCACCGCTCCCCATATAGTGCGCACACACAGCAGGGATCCCGCGCGACACGTGGCCACACGCTGCTCGCGCACAACCTCCGGCACCCCCCGCGTGGCAGTGGTACAACCAAACCCCCCGCGAGCCAGGCATCGCTACAGGAAGCCTGGACCGTGCCACTACAACAACGGGGGAAGGAACACATGCGCACCACTCCCCTGTGTATGACGACTGCGCTCAGGAACGCGCAGAGCCATAGACCAGCCAGCCCCCTCCTCCTCCAGCCTTCGCTTATCGCTCACACCCAACCAGACTCCTCCCTTCCTGGGCCCCCGCGGCCGCCTACCCCCCCCCGCCCCCCCCCAATTAGACTTTACAATCAACCCACCGCCCCCCTAAGATCATTTAGCACCCCCTCTGGATGCAGCCAGAGAAAGCTCCTCACTCTGTCACGCATAGGCCCCGCACGGCTGACTGCGAGTGTGTGTTGGCGTTCGTGGGGAGCGGTGGTGGAGCGGGTGGCGGGTGCGAGAGCGCAGTGGCGATTCTGGCGGGTTTGGGGGCCGATGGCTCCCTAAATGGCAATCAATCCTCGCACCCCCACCCCTCCGTGTGCCCCTCAGCTGAGGATCCACTCGAGTTAAAGCAGTCATGGGGGCAATGTCGTTGATGCCGCCACCACACATCTATCGCCATCGCTCCCTTCCTTATGCCAGACCCCGCAGTAGTGTGCGCATGAGTGTGCGTGACAATGGGTGCCGTGGACACTTGCGTGTGAGTGTGCGTAAAAGTACGCACGCGTGTGTGCGGGTGTGAGAGTGCGTGCGTAACAGCGCTTGCGTGCGTGAAAGTTGCCGACAGCGAGTGTGCATGAGTTTGTGAGAGCGGTAATGTAGCGGTTAGCGAGGTTGCTCACTACGCGGCTCTTGCCCCAGTCTGTTCAAGACTATACGGGACATCTTTGTCTTGTGCTGTGCGTGAGAGTGAGCGCGCACGTGCGCGTGACGCGGAGCGCACGGCCCGCGTGCCCACCCCCCCCTCTGCTGACATCACCGCCCCCACTCGGCGGAGGAGACGGAGACGTTCGCCGCACGCACAGCGCCCAGCCGCCCCGCAGCGCCCAGCCGCATCGCACATCTACCCACCCTCCAGGTGAGCGCTCCCCTCTCCTCCTGACCCCCCTTCCGAGCGTCTCCGAGATGGACCCCCCCACCCCCTAAATCTGAACTCTCACCGTTCCGCGCGATCCAGGGGACCCCGCTAGCTGAACGCGCTTACTGCGTCACTCAAAGTTTCGACCGCGGCGGCCCAGGGGTCCGCGCGGGGTCCGTCACGGGGGTTCGGCCCCGCGGTAGGCCCCAGGGTTATTTGGGGTCTTTGCGCAAAGTCATGCGACTCCGCCTGCTGCAGCGGCAACGGGGCGCGCTGCTGAAGAGTGGGGAGAGAGGGCAGGGCGGTGGCATCAGGGGAGAGAGAGGGGCAGGGCGTGGGAGCGCGTGGGAGCGCAGGGAGAGGCCGTGATGCGGGGCCGCGCTTGGCGGCAGAGGGCACGCGGGGACCCTCGCGATGCGGGACTGGGCCGGACTGAACCCCCGAGGGCACGCGGCCTGAGGTGGTGGCCTCATTCAGACATCGCGGCCCTCTCCGCTGACCCGCTGGAGAGGAGACGTCGCCTTGTTGGCATTCGAGCTCCACTCCGCGCCTGCCCGTACAGAGTTTCAACCAACGCGTTTCTGCGAGGTGGCTACGAGATGAAAGGCGGCGATGGATTCTTAAACCTATCTGTGCGGAGCTTCGAGCGTCACCACCCCCTCCTCCGGTTTTACTTCTACGTGCCAGGCAATGATGAATGGCGTTTGTCAAACATAGCAATGTCGCATGATCCTGCAAAAAAATAGTCTGGAGAAGACTCGTGGAGGCCATCGTAGATGTATGTGGCGTTGATTCTATTATTAATTATTATTAATGACTGAGTTTCATATCGCGGTGGCGGGGTGGAGACGCGGGGTGGAGACGTGGGCAGGAATGTGTCGAGCGCGGAGGCGGCTGGAACCTCCTGCGGGAGTTGCGCCCAACTTGGCAGCTGCGTCGGGGGCCCGGGCGCAAATTCCGCGCCGCGGTGGGGGGCGAGGGGTGGAAGGGGGAGGGGGTGTAGGGGGGAATGCGGCCGGGTGGGGTGAGACGCGGCGTCGCTCTTAATCGATACCGGCTGGGGGTGGGGGGACGATACGTGGGTCAACAGGGGTCGCCATGGAGTCCCATCGCGTGCAGCTCATGGGACGAGCAGGAGACCCGCACCCGGGAGAGCGAGGGGCGGGGCGGGGTGGTTGGGGGGCGAGAATCGAGGGTGGCGGGCGGGGCGGGGCGGTCCGTCGCCTCGCCTCTCGTGCGCCCAAACGAGGCCGCGCGGCGCGTTGGGGGCCGACTCGGCGCCGCTTGGCGATGGAAGTCCACGGCGGAGTGCTCGAGACGGAATCGCCCCCGTCAGGGGAAGGTTGACGAGCTCGGCACGGGGGTTCAGTGATACTCCACGACTCTTGGTGCTGGTTATTGGTTTGACCTTGACCACAACCCTGACCTTGACCCCAATCCTCCACGATCATATTCTTATCCCGACCCGAAACTCAGTAACCCCGACCATGACCCTGGCTCAATTCTAACCCCGATTGTGACCACCCTCCTCCCGATACAAACTCTGACTCACACTCGTAAGCCACCTCGCCCCGACTCGAACTAATCCCTCCCTGCTGCTGCTGACCCGGACTGCCCATAACTCTGTCCTCTGGTGCTATTCGAGCCTCGAGCGACCAGACACATCATCGAATAATCGCTACGAGGAGCCCAGGGCCCTGACGATCTGGGCCGAATAAGGAAACGGACTCCGTGAGCCCCGCGAATCCGAGAGGAGTGGGGATCGGGGGATATAAATAGCAGCGCGACACGTGGGGCGGTGATGGTGATGATGTGATCCATTGAATGTGCTGCTGCTGATGATGATATGTCTGATTATGATGGTGAGAAGGATTATGAGAGTGATGATGATTATTTGGGGAGCGGTGGCAAAGTCGTTAGCGCACTGCGCTATGAATCCAGCGACTTGGTTCGATTCCCGATCACGGCCAACATCAGTGGCGAGGGTTATCTGAACTGGAGCTGAACCACTCCCCCCACCCTCCCCTGCCTCTACCATCTGGCACTGACCAACGTGGTGGTGATGGTCAAACTAATCCCATGGAAGTCGCGGCGCGGGGAGACTTAAATTCGCCTTGGATTGTCGGTCCATTGGTATTGATACTCTTTGGTATCGCTTCAACGATCACGGTGTTGTCGGTGGTGCTGCTGATGATGCTGGTGATGATGGTGCAGACGATGACGGTCTGCTATTAGTGATTATGAAAGAGTTGTCGGTGCTGATGTTGAGTGATGATTCTATGAAGCCGCTGATAATGATCGTGATGTCACCGTGGGCGAACTTGCCTGGCACGACCGTTCTCCGCTCCACCCCGCTCCGCCTCCATCCCCCACCCCCCATTTGTCTCCCCCACCCCGCGCCGCTCGTCCCGAGTGAACGCGTGAATGAGCCGATGGCTGATGGCGCGGAGAGACGCGGCGATATCACCACGCCCAGGAGGGCGGGGGGGGGGCTCTGTTGAGCAGGATTGGTGGGGTTGAGGACAGTGCGGGGGGGGGCCCTGGGTGTTTTGTTGTTTTTTGAGCGCCGCACCGCCAACCGCGTTTCTCTGCCACTGCGCGAGGAATCCTAGCAGCACTGATCGGCTGCTAGAGGGGCGCCGCTGAAATCATCGATCCGGCAGCAATTCGTGTCCAATTTTAGCACTGCGCACATTCACTCACATCCGTCACGACCAAGGGCGCCTTGCTTACAGTGCCAGAACAGACTGAAATGTGTGAGTTCACCTTGTGGCTGCCCGCCAAGTTTATTTGACACTAATATTCGGCCCTCGGTAAATGGGGGTTCTCCAACCCGCACTCTGCAGTCTAACTCTAGCCTCAAGTCTCAACTCTGCAGTCTAACTCTAGCCTCAAGTCTCAACTCTGCAGTCTAACTCTAGCCTCAAGTCTCAACTCTGCAGTCTAACTCTAGCCTCAAGTCGCAACTCTGCAGTCTAACTCTAGCCTCAAGTCTCAACTCTGCAGTCTAACTCTAGCCTCAAGTCTCAACTCTGCAGTCTAACTCTAGCCTCAAGTCGCAACTCTGCAGTCTAACTCTAGCCTCAAGTCTCAACTCTGCAGTCTAACTCTAGCCTCAAGTCGCAACTCTGCAGTCTAACTCTAGCCTCAAGTCGCAACTCTGCAGTCTAACTCTAGCCTCAAGTCGCAACTCTGCAGTCTAACTCTAGCCTCAAGTCTCAACTCTGCAGTCTAACTCTAGCCTCAAGTCTCAACTCTGCAGTCTAACTCTTGCCTCAAGTCTCAACTCTGCAGTCTAACTCTAGCCTCAAGTCTCAACTCTGCAGTCTAACTCTAGCCTCAAGTCTCAACTCTGCAGTCTAACTCTAGCCTCAAGTCTCAACTCTGCAGTCTAACTCTAGCCTCAAGTCTCAACTCTGCAGTCGTAGCCGAGCTTGGAGTCTGAATTGGGTGTTCCGTGCAGGCTGTTGGGACGCGGTGGTTATGTAGACGCAGGGTAACCGTCCCCGAGGCTCTGAAGCGAGGTCTCTGCCCTGTGAGACCTCAAGCCGCAACCACGTGGACTCATCGACCTGCGCTAATGAGTCAGTCACGGGTGCTCATCTACTGTTTACTGGAAATACCACATTCCTATGGCGGTGCCGGGGATATCCACAGAACGACCACGGTCGTTCGCGAGGGTGTTTAACTAATCTGTGCTCAGGGAGCAGCTAAAGGAGTCCCCCAGTCACGATCCCTTCTGCGCCCGACCTTCCTCGCCAGGGTTCAGACCCGAAGCCGCCAGTCTGTTTGTCCGTGAGCCGCCAGGCCGGCCACGCGACGCAGTCCCAAATGGAGGCGCGGGGGAGTTAGGGAGGGGGGTGGGGGGTGTCGGGGGAGGGAGGTGGGGCTGGGGGGTGGGGGGAGGGGGCTGGGGGGTGGGGGGGTCGTGTCCGCGCGCAGCGTCTCTGTGACTCCACTGCTGGATCAGGGCCTCCCAGTGCCGTGCGGGTCGTGGCGGTTCATCGACCATACTTCACCGCGGTGGTCAGTGCGGGTTGGTCTAGGTGGAGAGCACGGGCGTGGGAGCGTACAGGCAGATGGCGACTGTCCTTGGTCTTGCTGGTCAAGTCACTCTCCCTGCGCTCTGTCTCGTTTGTATTGTTTGTTTGTATTGTTTGTTTTGTTTGTTTGTATTGTTTGTTTGTTTTGTTTGTTTGTGCGAGGGGGCAACACGCTATCCCGGTGCAGATGTAAATAGATGACGATGAGTCCACTTGCTCTGCTGCATTCTCCTGGCGAGCCAGGGTACGGCTCCTGCTCGACGATCCACCAACTCTCACTGCTGCCTCCACCAACTCTCACTGCTGCCTCCAACAACTCTCACTGCTGCCTCCACCAACTCTCACTGCTGCCTCCACCAACTCTCACTGCTGCCTCCACCAACTCTCACTGCTGCCTCCACCAACTCTCACTGCTGCCTCCACCAACTCTCACTGCTGCCTCCAACACTGCCGGGCCACGTGCAGCAGCGCAGTAACCTTACGCCAGCCGGCTAAGGCCGGGCCGTGTGAACAACCTCGGCCGTCCTCACAACAGACAGAGAAGCTCTCTCTGGGAGAGGAGGGCCAGCGTGAGATTGATTGAGTTGTTTGGCCCAGGCTAGTTGCATTGTATGGAAGGACAGCGGGGGAAACCCACGCAGAACAGAGGGAGAACATACAAACTCCAAAGATAAAGATGCCCCACGTAGCCTTCAACAAACAATTGAGATAAGTGCTGATGTTTACACGCCACTACCAGGTACTGATTTTAAGGCCGAGTCGACCTAGGGAAAGCCCAGGACCAGTTCAGATATTCATCACGAATATTGGGTCGCGAGCGGGAATCGAACTCAGGTGGCCGGGTTCATAGCGCAGTGCAACGCTAACTGCTGCAGTACCACTCCCCAGAGGTGTGGACTCGAGTCATGTGACTTGGACTCGAGTCAGACTCGAGTCATGAATTTGATGACTTCAGACTCGACTTGGACTTGCATAACAATGACTTTGTCCCACCTCTGAGGTGTGGACTCGAGTCATGTGACTTGGACTCGAGTCAGACTCGAGTCATGAATTTGATGACTTCAGACTCGACTTGGACTTGCATAACAATGACTTTGTCCCACCTCTGCGACTCCCCATACAAACTCCACACTCTCACATTCTCACACTCGCATTGTGTAGGACATGGGGCAGAACTTGGAAACTCCACACAGAAAGGCGACCGCCCGAACCCAGGGGCTTCTGGCTGCGAGGTGCCAGTGTTACTGCTGCGCCACCAATTACCAAAGGACAAATTCACACCACGGTGGCTTCACATCCGTCGTGACCTCTCTCCCAGGTGCTGAACTCACCTGGTGACGTCACCAAGCGAGAGCGCGTGCCGCCGAGCATCTCTGTTGCCATGGAAACCCCCGCCTCTGAGGGAGACCCGTCACCGCTGTGCGAACCCGATCTCCCGGTCGCCACGGCGACGGGACACGGCAGCCTCCACGAAGGGGGCTTCGCATCCCCCCTGCCCTTGGGGGGCCCCGGCTCCTGGCAGGGCCCCCCATCGTCCATGGACCCCCAGGAGTCGTGGCAGCAGCTGAGCGATGTGGGGGTGGAGCCGAGCGACCACTCGTCTTCCAACTCCGACATCGTCCACGTGGAGACGGAGGAGCTCAGCGATGGCACGGAGACAGGTGTGTGTGTTTGGAGACAGGTGTGTGTGTGTGGAGGCAGGTGTGTGTGTGTGTGTAGAGGCAGGTGTGTGCCTGTGTGTGGAGGCAGGTGAGTGAGTGTGTGGAGGCAGGTGAGTGTGTGTAGAGGCAGGTGTGTGTGTGTGTGTGTGTAGAGGCAGGTGTGTGTGTGTGTGTGTAGAGGCAGGTGTGTGTCTGTGTGTGGAGGCAGGTGTGTGTGTGTGGAGGCAGGTGAGTGAGTGTGTGGAGGCAGGTGAGTGTGTGTAGAGGCAGGTGTGTGTGTGTGTGGAGGCAGGTGTGTGTGTGTGTGTGGAGGCAGGTGTGTGTGTGTGTGGAGGCAGGTGTGTGTGTAGAGGCAGGTGTGTGTGTGTGTGTAGAGGCAGGTGTGTGTGTGTGGAGGCAGGTGAGTGTGGAGGCAGGTGAGTGAGTGTGTGTGGAGGCAGGTGTGTGTGTAGAGGCAGGTGTATGTGTGTGTGTGTGTAGGCAGGTGAGTGTGTGTGTGTGGAGGCAGGTGAGTGGTTGTGGAGGCAGGTGTGTGTGTGTGTGGAGGCAGGTGAGTGAGTGTGTGTGGAGGCAGGTGAGTGTGTGTGTGTGTGTGAAGACAGCTGTGTGTGTGTGTGCTGCTGCTTCTGCAGCGCTGTGCAGTTGCACCCGTGGAGCAAGGCGGCTTGTGACTGGGAGACCTTGTGTGGACGGAGTAGGCACAGCTTACCACACACATTGAGGCCAGCTTGCAGTACACCCTCAAGACTGGTGCAGCACCTGTAGACTTGTGTTCAGACACGACGCGGTTTGGAGTGTACACGTGGACGAGTAAGCGGGCGAGCGAGTGGGTGGCTGAGTGGGTGAACGAGTGGGTGAGTGGAGTCGATGGCTGAGCGGGCGAGTCTAAAACGCGGCTTCATAACGAGAGCGTTCAAACTGGACCGACGCCGCTCCCGCCGTGGATGCCGAGTGTGCCAGTGGCAGGCGTCTACACGGGGAGTAGCGCCCGCGCCACGTGAGCCTGTCGGAGGAACCCCGCGGCCGTACCGGCCACCCAACATGCCTCCATTGCCTCCAAGCAATGGAGGCATGTTGCGGATGTTGACCGCGTTGTCCAAATCTATCCAAGGCCGAGGCCACTGCGTTCCCCGGTTACAGCAAAACACGCGGCAAAACAATTTTAACTCGCAAGGTCATGCATCGGCACGGCGCAACCAGTGTAAAAAACGCGACAGGTCGTGTACGGATGCGTCGCGCACGGTGTGCTTTGGCCGTGAAACGGCGCCGAGGTTGGTCGGATTTGGTGGCCCTGACCCGGGCCGTGGCGCCGTGGGCCCTGTCTCGTTTCGCGCAGAGGAGGCGCCCGTGTCGGCGCTGGGAGCGGCGGAGCTGGGGGCGACCCCGGGGATGGTGCACACGCAGTGGATGGAGAGCGGGCAGGTCCCCTTCGGCGGGCTCGACCTGAGCAAGGAGCTCAACAGACTCGCCCAGGTCCAGGAGATGATGAAGAGAATCAACGTGGTCCCACTTCCGGATGATGAGCAGGAGGAGGAGGAGGAGGTTAAACCAGTCCCAGAGGTTAAGCCAGCACCAGAGGTTAAACCAGTGCCAGTTGTTAAGCCAGTACCGGAGGTTAAACCAGTTCCAGAAATTAAACCAGTGCCAGAGGTTAAACCGAAAACAGAGGTTAAACCAATCCCGGAAGTTAAACCAGCGCCAGTGGTTAAGCCAATTCCAGAAATTAAACCAGTACCAGAGGTTAAACCAGTACCAGTGGTCAAGCCAATTCCAGAAATTAAACCAGCACCAGAGGTTAAACCAGTACCAGAGGTTAAGCCAGTACCGGAGGTTAAACCAGTACCAGAGGTTAAGCCAGTTCCAGTGGTAAAGCCAGTGCAAGAGGTTAAACCAGTACCAGAGGTTAAACCAGTTCCAGAGGTTAAACCAGTCCCAGAAGTTAAACCTGTACCAGAGGTTAAGCCCAAGCCAGGATTTGCGCCTCTGTCCGAGTTTAAATCTTCGGAAGCCGAGTTCTCTCTGGCAGCGGAGGAGGTGAAGCCTCGGCCGGCGGTGGAGCCTGTGCCAGGTTCCAGGCCGGAGCCTGGAGCCGGGCCGGAGCCTGGAGCCAGAGCCAAGGCGGAGGGCGCCGCGCCGTCGCCGCACGCGGCCGAGAGCAACTTCCTGCTGTACGGCGGCGCCGCCGTGGCCGCCGTGGCCGTCATCGTGGGGCTCATTCTCGCCGTGAGACGCGCATTCGAGTGACCCCCGCGACCGGGACGCTCGTCGCCTGCGCTCGAACCCGCTGCCTCCGCCCAAATGTCCGCCCGCCCGTTTTTGTCTCTCCCCCCCCAACTCCCCCCTCCAACGCACGCACGCGCTTTAAACACCGGCATGGGGAGAAGGGGGACGGGGCGAGCGGTATTGGCGCTGAAGACGTGAACCCTACCCCGAACCTCCCATTCACTCGCACCAGCCCCCTATAGCCAACCCCCTAGCGCTCAAGCCTGACTCGCCAGCCCCGAGTCCGGCTCTCCACCTCACGCACGCCAACGACAGCCGAGCGGCCACTGGCACTTGCCCTCCCAGTAAACCTGACCTGAGCCGCAATAGCCAATCACTCGCTCCGTCCCCACCGACCTCTACCCGACCTATCGATTGCCCTTCAGCCGTTCCTCTCACCCTAACCCGACCCCTAACCCGCACTTGGGGACAGAACTCTCGTCGCCGTTTGTCTGCTCCACAGCGCGTGGGCGTTCACGGGCGATAAACATCGCCGCTGCCGCCAGTTCGATTCTGGTGGCAGAGGAGCGATGAGCCGAGTTGATGGCACGCGTGGGGCGACTAAACACAAAACTGCAAGCACCACGAGAGAGACTCACCTCCCGAGTCGCTGCGCGCAGACGTGTCAACGCCGTTCGAACGTGGGCACCGAGGTGGGTGCCTTAGGGCGAGGGTGGCGGTGGCGTCCAGGCTAGCGATCGACCACAGCACCCCGCTCACGGGGGTCACCCACGTCTAAGGGGGGTCTCCCTGGGACTCCACAGTCCGCGGTTTCACCTCGACCCTGGGCGAGGGGGGAGCGGGGGTGTGCGAGGCCCCCCCCCCCCCCCCCCCCCCGGAGCGAACCCCACCGCGCGATGCCGAGGGGCCAGAGTTCGCCCCGCGGCCCGGGCCGCTCGGCTCCGGTGCGGACTGCGCACGCCCAGGGCTGGGCCCAGATGGACCCTGAGCCAGGGAGGGGCGCGGGGGGTGTCCTCGTTCAGCCCCGGGGTGGTGGGTGGGGGCAAAGACGATCCGGGTGGAGGGTGGGGGCTGGGGTCCAGCCCCGCGCCGGGGCTCACCGTGGCCAGTGCGGGGCCGCCACGGGCGCGGCCTGGAGCAGCGGGGGGCACACGTGGTGTGCGGGGTGCACAGGCGGTAGCTATGCACGGGGGATCAACACCCCCCCCCGCCTCCTCCTCCCCCGCTAGCTAAACCCGCGCGTTGCGCATCGTGCTGCCGTGGTGCGCTGAGCACAGGCACGCACACACAGGTAGACACACACACCTGTGTACACACACACGTAGATATGTGTACACACGTAGATGCACATAGAGATGCACATATACACAGACAATAGAGGCGCATGCACACAAGTGAGAAATACATGCACACATGGATCCACGTATACCTGCACGTATACACATGAAGTACACGTGCGCAGTTAGGGGGTGGGCGATAGCGGGTGGCGGGGGGAGGGGATGGGAATCCCCTCGCCCTCCCCCCTCAATTGCTGCCCCCACCCCCCTCAATTGCTGCCCCCACCCCTGACCCTCCGACTGCCCTCGACTCTCAAGCGATCTCCACATCCCGGGTCGCCTCCTCGCATCTCGACCCCCCCCCCCCACCACGCGGTGCTGCCCCCCACCACGTCACCCACCACGTGGTGCTGCCCCCCACCACGTCACCCACCACGCGGTGCTGCCCCCCACCACGTCACCCACCACGTGGTGCTGCCCCCCACCACGTCACCCACCACGTGGTGCTGCCCCCATCACGTGGTGCTGCCCCCCACTGGCTTCTCGCGGGTCTAGTTTTAATATTCACGTGGTTCTTTTTAGCTTTCTCTCATTATCCCGTGCAAGTTGTATTCTCGTGCTGCTCTCGGCGTTAGATCGTTAGGCGAAAACGCTTCCAGTAAACAGCGGCACACCGCTTCGTGTTCGAGAGAAGAGACCGCGGCAGGTGACTGAAGGTCGCGGCGAGACAGACGGCGAGACAGACACGTGATGCTGACGAGGAGGGAGACACGGGGAGAGACAATGTGAGGGGGGTCCTCAACAAACTGGGGGTGGGCCCCGTACGTGGGTAGAGACTGCACTGTGTGTGTATGTGTGGGGGGAGCGGTGGCGCAGTGGTTAGCGCAATGTGCTGCGAACATGGCGACTTGAGTTCGAATTCTGCTCGCAGCCAAAATTGGTGACGAATATCCGAACATGTCCTGGGCCTCAAAACGAGGTGGACCGATATCAGTGCCTGGTGCGGTGTGTGAACATCAGCACTGGGGAGACAAAGACGGTCGGACGTGGCGCTGGCAACTCCACCCCCTCGTGGCGTCGTTGCGGCCCCTTATAGGTGCTCGCTAACAGCACGGCTCTTGCCCCAACAGTCTGGTAAAGGCTATGATGAGGGGGGGGGGGTGTCTTTGTCTTTAGTATGAATGAATAAGTGCAAGCACAGCACAGTGGGCAGCACAGGAGGTGCATCTGCCAGCCATCTCGGTCAGTCGGCCCGTGCCGCGCACCTGGCTGGGTCTCTCCCTGCCAGCAGCGAGAGCCTCCCACACGTCACGTGATCGCCTCGACGTGCACCTATCCTGGCACAATCGTCGTGGTAACGTGACCGCCACTGAGTGGGTAAATGACGGCTGCTATGTGTACACGGCGCGTGTGTTTGTGTGCTTGGTTGCACGCTCCGCTGTAATAAAATTGCTGCTCCCAACTCCAGGCGGGTCACCCGCGACTCGAGTCGTTCTCTACCACGAGGGGGCGCCACGACTCCGCAGCGCCCCGGGACCCCGAGACCTCGAGACCCCGAGACCTCGGGGCCGCGGACACAACCAGGATCGGATGCACGGTGATCGGGGCGCTCTGTCCAAATCACCCGCATTTTGTAAGCTAAGCAGAATCGAGCCGGGATAGTGCCTGGGTGTGAGACCACCCTACCCCAGGTGCTGTCCTATCGGCTTCCAGCAGAGGGCAGCGGCGCGTCTGTCGGCGGGCACGGGATGCAGGGAACGCGCGCGTCCCCGAGGTCAGATTGCGGGCGCACCGGGGTGAAAGAGATGACAAGGAGAAGGATGAGAGGAGGTCTCCGTGTCTTTGTAAAGCTGAACGTGGTGACGCTCAAAGTACCAGCGATGTGGCCTCTAGCAGAGAGGTGTGAACGAGTGCACAAAGCTGCCGTGTCACTTGGGCTCAGAATCACGGCCGCTACCGAAAAGGCACCGAGCGGACCACGTCGAGTGCGCAAACATCATGGGGAGAGATGCGTGAGTGTGTAGAGCGCCTGCATTGACGTGGTCTGTGCCGTATAACGAGGACATTAATCCAATCTAATGTATATAGCGTACACAACGATGACAGAATGGTTTAGTTGACAGGGGCGTGCAAGGTATTGAGGAATGAGTGACAGTGATAGAGGTCACCCAGGGATCACGAAAGAGTAGGGGAGGCACGGGAAGTAGTGGCGAGGGGAGGGAAGAGGAAAATAATGGGCCATGGATAAGAGGTGAGGCTTTAGCAGAGGAACGGAAGGAGGTTGAGGAGGGGGGGCTGCTTGATGTGGAGGGGAAGGTTACGCCGGTGGAGGGTGCAAGGAGGAAGAAGACCCGAACACGGAATTGGGCACAGGGAGGAGGAGGAGAGACAGACAGAGAGAGACGAGAGATGCGAGTTCAGGTGGAGCGAGGCCATGGAGAGATGTCAAGACGAGTGTAAAGGTATTCTAGCAGACAGCGGGAGAGTTAACGGCAAGCCAGTGGAGTTGACGGGACGAGAGGCGAAGTGTGAGAATTACATGGGAGATTCAAAATAACTTTTAAATTTTTGGAGATGATTGGGGGCAGAGGCCGGGACACTGAGAGAATGGCAGACGGTTACAAGAGAACGACCCAGGAGTGTGGGTTACACACAGCACAAATTAACAGAACACAGCACAAGAGATTACAAATTAACACGAGGCAAAATTAGCAGTACCAATTAAGAGAGAGCAGAGGGATGTGGATCAGAGGCCAGACGAAGGAAGTTCAATGGCAGCGTTCGAACCGCCAAGGAGTTCGAGTGAGGCTTTACACATCCACACGGCGAGACGACGGCCCGTGCTCAAGACTGAACATGGAGTGGCAACCAAGGAGTGGAACGAGTCTGAGGACCTCCACCGAGGAGACTGAGCGATAAGATCAACCCGTGCGCAGGCGCCATAGGTAGATTACATCGCCAGATCGCGAGAGATGGTGGCAGCCTGAGAAAGCCTTCATCCAGCAGTGGTTTCATAAAGGTTGATGATGATAGAATATCATCATCGGTTGTGGTCGATCCACTGCTGGACGAAGACTTCCCCAAGCCGTGGTCACCTCTCACGGCCTGCCTCTTCCAAGACGTCTGGCGGGCGTGGAGGAGAAGGCCACAAGCAGTCGTCCTCGAGAGGGGCTCTCTGATGCTCGCTCCGCGCCATTCCGCCAGCAGTGGCGTGAGCGAGCAACTGCAGGGCTGCGCCTTCATATTATTTACAACGACGTCAACCAGCGAACGATACAGTCACAATAACAGCAACCAGACATCAACTACGCGACAATAAAACCAATAGCAGCAGCAGCAACTCCCGTATTGAGGAGCCACGCGGACGGCGGCTCACGCACCCCGGGTCTCGAGAAGGGGATGAGGCACCGCTCTCAAGGGGGTCTGGGGAGGCGGGGGGGACGGGGGCAGCCCCCGCATTCCCGTCTGTGAAACGCGAGGCGAGAAAAGGACATTCCTCGTCCGGCCAGAGCGAGAGGAGATGGAGCGAGGGGAGACGCGGGGAGGAGACGGGGGAGACGGGGGGAGGCGAGGCGCAGCCAAGGGTGGCCGCGGTGAAACACAAACCCCTGAAGGGTCCAGGAGTGAGGCAAGGGACCCCTCCTTCACCACTCAAACACCGCGACGTCACCAACAACATCACTCACTCACGCTAACTGCACCACTAACAGCACCGCTAACAATGCCACCATCACTACGAGTACAGCAACAAGCAGTCGAACTGCCGACCACACTAACACCACCACTGTGCTGAGACAGACGAGAGCATGTGATGGGAGGCACGTGATGGTGGTATTTGATGTTGGTATTTGAGGGAGGTGTGAGGATGATATGCGATGCTATAGGCATATTCCGTGCCTCCGATAAATACTGCTTAAACACTTTGACAACACGACCACGATCACCACGACCGCCTTTAACGCGAACAGCACTACCACCCGCACCATTGACACAAGACCACTCACCGCCACTACGAACACGAGTAACACCGCCTTCATCACGAAGAGCCTTAACAAACTTTTGGGACAAATACTGTACCACTAACCCCAACACCACCACTACCAATCACCTCCCTTTAACACCAGATTCACCTCTCAACACCTCCCCTAACCAACCACCACGTGCTGCACATGTAAGTATGTGTGTCGGACTTGTTTCGCACCGTACGCAGCCACAGACCCCCCCCCCCATCACTCCCAGGTCCTCATTCGAAATCCCCCCCCCCGTCTTCTCCCCCCCATGCCCCCTCCCTCGCCCTCGTTAAGTCGTCACCGCGGCGCATTCCGCCCCGCGCTCCCGCGAGATGAATGCAGCAGCAGCAGCGGCAGCAGCGGCGGCGGCTGCGCGGTGTTTGCGTTACCGCGGGGCACGCGCGCCCGGCTCCCGGCCGCGGTAACGGCGATAGGGGGGGGAGGGGGGTTGGGGCGGGGGGCCGATTCGCGTTGCCAAGTGCCGCGTCTCGCCCTGGCATCACCGTGAACTGTGCGCGTGCGGTGTGTGCGGGGTGCAGTGTGTGCAGTGTGCGTGGTGTGTGCGGTGTGTGCGGTACGGTGTGCGTGTGGTATGCGGTGCGTGTGGCGTGCGGTATGTGTGGTGTGTGTGGTGTGTGTGTGTGTGGGGTCTGTGTGTGGTGTGTGTGTGGTGTGTTGTGTGGTGTGTTGTGTGTGTGGTGTGTGCGGTGTGTGTGGTGTGTGGTGTATGCGGTGTGTGTGGTGTGTGTGGTGTGTGCGGTGTGAGGTGGGTGCGGTGTGAGGTGGGTGCGGTGTGAGGTGGGTGCGGTGTGCGGTGTGAGGTGTGTGCGGTGTGCGGTGTGGTGTGTGCGGTGTGTGTGGTGTGTGTGGTGTGTGGTGTGTGTGTGGTGTGTCTGGTGCGTGCAGTGCGTGTGGTGTGTGTGGTGTGTGTGGTTTCGGGGGTGTGTGGTGTGTGTGCGGTGTGTGGTGTGTGTGGTGTGTGTGGTGTGTGTGGTGTGTGCGGTGTGTGTGGTGTGTGCTGTGTGTGGTGTGTGTGGTGTGTGTGGTGTGTGCGGTGTGTGCGGTGTGTGTGGTGTGTGCTGTGTGTGCTGTGTGTGCTGTGTGCTGTGTGTGGTGTGAGCGGTGTGTGTGGTGTCTGGGGTGTGTGTGCGGTGTGTGTGGTGTGTGGTGTGTGCAGTGTGCTGTGTGTGTGCGGAGTGTGCTTAATGTCCCCAGGTGCGCAAAGGAATTCCCCCCCACCCCATCGCATAATGGCCTCTGACATACTCAATCAAATACTCGCATCATAGACCGCCATCACGTCATATTATATCCACCCCACGCCATTCATCCATCACATGCCGTCATATACTGAATCACATTCATCCATCGTGTATTACGCATCGCATACGTACATTCCACGTCACACAACCCCGTCAGAGGACACCATCACCACTGCACACTCCCACAGACATACTTCGCCATCACAGCACGACTCCATCACACACACGCTCCCCGCCATCGCATACCCCCCACAATAAACCACCAACGCATACCTCCATCACAGCCCTCAATAAAAAAAACATCCTACACCACCATATACTCCCCAACACATACTCCAATCAAACAGGCCCCCCACAATGCCCCCCCCCCCCACTCCATATAAATATAAATCGCTGTTGTCGCTTTTCTCTAAAGGTCGCGGGCGCGCGCGGCACTGCGCGCCATCAATTACCGTGGCCGCGCGGCCGCGGCTTTGTGAGCTCCGCTCCACTGGCAGCCTCCTTTATTTAACCAGGTGAGGCTCTGGGGAGAGAGCGCGAGAGGGAGAGAGAGACAGGGAGAGGCTCAGTGACCGCGACTCGCGTGTGCTTTGGCAAATGTCCCTTTTTTAGTCAGATTCTTTTTTGGGCGGATGGGGGGAGGCGAGATCGTCGTCAGCTCTTCCACCAGCTGCCTCGAGGCAGCTCGCAAGGGCTGCCTCGAGGCAGCTCGCAAGGGCTGAGCGACGCGTCGAGGGGATTTGGTCGGTGCCACCGGTTGGGTGCTGCGCGGATGAATCATGCGCCGAATCCACCGTCGAGGTGATTCACGCGCTTCCTCTCCATCCCCATGCTGTGTCGCACCTTCGTGTCTCCCCCAAGACGACATTCGCTATTTCTATTGTTCGCTATGCTATTGCACCCCGCTTTAACGACGCTATTATCATGTATTATAATTTATTATACCAATCCAGGAAGGTCTTGGGGTCTGGGCTTGAACGAGGGCAGGCAGCTGACAGCACCGATGTGCCGGTGGTGAGAAGAGCGTTACTTTAATTAATGTCAATCAGCCGTGAGCAGCGCTCTTAAGAGCAACGCCACGGAGTCTTTAACGTTCGCCGTAGAGGCTGGGCGGCGCACAATTTGATAAAGACGATGATTGAGGCGGAATGATATCTGGAGCCATCGGCCCTCTCTGTCTCATCCTCTTTCCTGGACCCCAATCACCTGGCCCCCTTCCCCTGGGCCATCTTCCCCGCCCGCTCCACTCCTCCCCCACCTCGCGCCCCGTCACGCGTCGTCGCCAGCGCGAGTGGCAGGCGCCGTCACGGAGGGCGGGGGGGGGTGCCCGCGGAGATGGAGCGGGGAAATCGGCTCGTGCCCAGGAGCGAGATGAATTGTTGCTTCGAGACACGGCGAGCGAGGGATTCACAAGGCAATAAAAGAGCAGTGGATGGACCATGGCTGATTGTGATGATGAGATGACGGTGTCGTTAACACCCAGTACATTACAACGATGTTGATCAGTACCAACGTGCATATCTGAGCCGTGCATCGTCCGATCTCGTCACACCTCCGAAGCTAAGCAGCGTCAGCCTGGATGGCCACGCCTGGCGCAGGGCGGGCTGCCGCCAGGTGGGGGAGGGCTGCCTCCTACGCGGTGGTCAACAACCCACAGGGCCAGTGCGGCGTGTGGTGAGGAGGCCTTCATCCAGCAGTGGATTGACAGATGGATGTAAATCATAATTATTACCATTACTATACAACCCACCAGTCAGCAGAGCTTATACATTAGACACAGTCGCTGTACCCCACCCCCTCCCACAGTAAATCTAACGGGGGTCCGTGACCCATTCCCCCATCCCTTGTCCCCTCCCCCACGCCCCCCAAAGCGGGCGGGAGGGGCTCACTATGTTGAGCAGCGCGTAAGATTGGTAAACGTGCGAAGACAGGGCCGTGGAGACGAGGGGGGGGCGTGACACAGCCCACCCCCGCGTCTTCCTCCTCCACTCGCGCACTCCCACCCTGGGACCCCCGTAGGACGCGAGGAGTCGGCGGGGTGATGGGGGTGGAGGAGGGGGGGGGGTACCCCGCTCCTGGGACCCCGGCAGCTGCAGGCGGCACACAATGGCCGTGATCCGCGGCACGTGGGCGGCGCGCGCTGATGGATGGCCACCCAGACGCGGCGCGCCCGCGGGGCCCGAGGCGCGATTGTCCGGCCCCATAATGGGCCCCATAATGGGCCCCATAATGCCCGCCGCCGCGATTATCATCGTCAGAATTATCATCGGCAGCAGCATCGGCAGCAGCAACAATAGCAGCCTCGGCCGTGTTATCATCGTTAAGGGCAACATGCTCGTCGACAGCAGCCGCAGCACGAGCAGCACCATCGTCATCGTCTCCAACAGCCCCAGTGCCATCGTGAGCGTCATCGTGATCGTCGTTAGCAGCGGCAGTCAGCGCGAATCATCAGCAGCAGCAGCTGCAGGTTGATCAGCGGCAGCGTCAGGAGGAGAAGTATCACCATCAACTGCTGCAGTGGAATCAGCAGCAGCAGCATGGCGCGTTGCGTGGTTGCTGCGCGATGGCTCAATAAAGGCGACGGACGACCCTGGGGCCCGTGGGTGATGGTCACATACAAACGTATCGCCATTCCGTGTGCCGGGGGTGGACGACTGGGGGGAGGGGAGAGGGAGGTCTCGAATCCGCGCCGCTTTGTGTCTCTGGGTCCCGCAGAACAGCGCTCATGAATTAATAACCCACCCCCCACTCACCCTCCCCTCAACCCCCCACTCATCCTCCCCTCAACCCCCCACTCACCCTCCCCTCAACCCCCCACTCACCCTCCCCTCAACCCCCCACTCACCCTCCCCTCAATCCCCCACTCACCCTCCCCTTAACCCCCCACTCACCCTCCCCTCAACCCCCACTCACCCTCCCCTCAACCCCCCACTCACCCTCCCCTCAACCCCCCACTCACCCTCCCCTCAACCCCCCACTCATCCTCCCCTCAACCCCCCACTCACCCTCCCCTCAACCCCCCACTCACCCTCCCCTCAACCCCCCACTCACCCTCCCCTCAACCCCCCACTCACCCTCCCCTTAACCCCCCACTCACCCTCCCCTCAACCCCCACTCACCCTCCCCTCAACCCCCCACTCACCCTCCCCTCAACCCCCCACTCACCCTCCCCTCAACCCCCCACTCACCCTCCCCTCAACCTCCCATTCACATCCCCTCAACCCCCCACTCACCCTCCCCCCAACCCTCCACTCACCCGCGTCCCAACCCCCCACTCACCCTCCCCCCAACCCCCCACTCACCCGCGTCCCAACCCTCCACTCACCCTCCCCCCAACCCCCCACTCACCCTCCCCTCAACCTCCCATTCACATCCCCTCAACCCCCCACTCACCCTCCCCCCAACCCCCCACTCACCCTCCCCTCAACCCCCCACTCACCCTCCCCTCAACCCCCCACTCACCCTCCCCCCAACCCTCCACTCACCCTCCCCTCAACCCCCCACTCACCCTCCCCTCAACCCTCCACTCACCCTCCCCTCAACCCCCCACTCACCCTCCCCCCAACCCTCCACTCACCCTCCCCTCAACCCCCCACTCACCCTCCCCCCAACCCCCCACTCACCCTCCCTCAACCCCCCACTCACCCTCCCCTCAACCCCCCACTCACCCTCCCCTCAACCCCCTACTCACCCTCCCCTCAACCCCCTACTCACCCTCCCCCCAACCCCCCACTCACCCTCCCCTCAACCCCCCACTCACCCTCCCCTCAACCCCCCACTCACCCCCCCCAACCCCCCACTCACCCTCCCCCAACCCCCACTCACCCTCCCCCCAATCCCCCACTCACCCTCCCCTCAACCCCCCACTCACCCTCCCCTCAACCCCCCACTCACCCCCCCAACCCCCCACTCACCCTCCCCCAACCCCCCACTCACCCTCCCCTCAATCCCCCACTCACCCCCCAACCCCCCACTCACCCTCCCCCCAACCCCCCACTCACCCTCCCCTCAACCCCCCACTCACCCCCCCCAACCCCCCACTCACCCTCCCCCCAACCCCCCACTCACCCTCCCCTCAACCCCCCACTCACCCCCCCAACCCCCCACTCACCCTCCCCCCAACCCCCCACTCACCCTCCCCTCAACCCCCTACTCACCCCCCCAACCCCCCACTCACCCTCCCCCCAACCCCCCACTCACCCTCCCCTCAACCCCCACTCACCCTCCCCTCAATCCCCCACTCACCCCCCCCAACCCCCCACTCACCCTCCCCCCAACCCCCCACTCACCCTCCCCCCAACCCCCCACTCACCCTCCCCTCAACCCCCCACTCACCCTCCCCTCAACCCCCCACTCACCCCCCCCAACCCCCCACTCACCCTCCCCCCAACCCCCCACTCACCCTCCCCCCAACCCCCACTCACCCTCCCCTCAACCCCCACTCACCCTCCGCCCAACCCCCCACTCACCCTCCCCCAACCCCCCACTCACCCTCCCCCAACCCCCCACTCACCCTCCCCTCAACCCCCACTCACCCTCCCCCCAACCCCCTCCCCCCAACCCCCCACTCACCCTCCCCTCAACCCCCCACTCACCCTCCCCTCAACCCCCCACTCACCCTCCCCTCAACCCCCCACTCACCCTCCCCCCAACCCCCCACTCACCCTCCCCTCAACCCCCACTCACCCTCCCCCCAACCCCCCACTCACCCTCCCCTCAACCCCCACTCACCCTCCCCTCAACCCCCCACTCACCCTCCCCCCAACCCCCCAATCACCCTCCCCCCAACCCCCCACTCACCCTCCCCTCAACCCCCCACTCACCCTCCCCCAACCCCCCACTCACCCTCCCCTCAACCCTCACACTCACCCTCCCCTCAACCCCCCACTCACCCTCCCCCCAACCCCCCACTCACCCTCCCCTCAACCCCCACTCACCCTCCCCTCAACCCCCACTCACCCTCCCCCCAACCCCCCAATCACCCTCCCCCCAACCCCCCACTCACCCTCCCCTCAACCCCCCACTCACCCTCCCCCCAACCCCCCACTCACCCTCCCCTCAACCCCCCAATCACCCTCCCCCCAACCCCCCACTCACCCTCCCCTCAACCCCCCACTCACCCTCCCGTCAACCCCCCACTCACCCTCCCCCCAACCCCCCACTCACCCTCCCCCCAACCCCCCACTCACCCTCCCCTCAACCCTCACACGCACCCGCCCCTCGAGTGCAATGAGACGAGGATTACTTTCGGAAATCTCACAGAGAATAGTCCGCGGAAGCAGATATCGTAGATATACTTTTGACCTTCAAGTGATTCCTGGTCTCCACTGTAGCCCAATTAAGTGCATAATCAACTCAGTCTGTGTGGGTCTGTGGGTGTCTGTGCGGGTCTGTGTATCTCTGTGTCAGTGTATGGGTCTCTATGTGAGTGGATGGATATCTATGCGAATCTATGTCTCTGTGCGAGTGTATGAGTCTCTACGCAAGTCTATGGTTTCTATATGGGTGTATGGGTTTCTGTGAGAGTATATGGGCCTCTATGTTACTCTATGGATCTCTGTGGGAGTGTATGGGTCTATGTATGTATGTTGAACTTCTTTCGCACCGTACGTAACCAAATGTGTCACTCGGAGGTTGCTAATCTATGCATCTCCATGCTAGTCTATGGGTCTGTGAGTGTGGGTCTCCATGCTAGTCTATGGGTCTGTGTGGGTCTCTATGCGAGTCTATGGGTGGTCTGTGAGTGTGGGTCTCTATGCGAGTCTATGGGTATCTGTGTGAATCTATGGGTTTGAGTGTGAGTGTGTAACTCGAGTGTGTAACTCGAGTGTGTAACTCGAGTGTGTAACTCGCTGGCTACCGGGATGAGACCATCAGCATCCTACACCTGACATCCCAGTTTCATCACGGGCCGTGGCTCAGCGCCTCCGACCTCTGAGTCACCCATTGAAACCCCCTTTTCGGGACCAGGTCAGAGGTTCTGGCTTCATCTCCTCGGGGCCCGGGGGAGGGGCGAGTGGGGAGGGCGGAGTGGGGGGCACCTTTGCGGGGGGGAGCTGGGGGGCGAGGGAGTGGCAGAGCTCTCCGCATGTGCGGACCTCTCTATTGTGTCGGGGTTTATGTTTGATTCGCAACACAAACACGATTAGGGGTTCGCGAGGGGGCGCGGGGAGACAGGGACTCGCGGAGCTGGTGGCTTGGGGGAGTGGGGGGGGCATCGCCATGGTTACCGGCAAAGGAGTGCAGAGCCGGGCGCGCGAGACGCCCCCCCCCCCTCCCATTCCCCTCCCGGGATCCCCAGTCGCGTGCGCGCGCGTGTGGGTGTCGGAGTGTAGGAGTGTGTGTGTGTGTCGGACTGTAGGAGTGTGTGTGTGTGTGTGTCGGACTGTAGGAGTGCGTGTGTGTGTCGGACTGTAGGAGTGTGTGTGTGTGTCGGACTGTAGGAGTGCGTGTGTGTGTCGGACTGTAGGAGTGTGTGTGTGTGTCGGACTGTAGGAGTGCGTGTGTGTGTCGGACTGTAGGAGTGTGTGTGTGTTGTCGGACTGTAGGAGTGTGTGTGTCGGACTGTAGGAGTGTGTGTGTGTGTCGGACTGTAGGAGTGTGTGTGTCGGACTGTAGGAGTGTGTGTGGGAGTGTGTCGGACTGTAGGAGTGTGTGTGGGAGTGTGTCGGACTGTAGGAGTGTGTGTGTCGGACTGTAGGAGTGTGTGTGGGAGTGTGTCGGACTGTAGGAGTGTGTGTGTGTGTCGGACTGTAGGAGTGTGAGTGTGTCGGATTGTAGGAGTGTGTGTGGGAGTGTGTCGGACTGTAGGAGTGTGTGTGTGTGTCGGACTGTAGGAGTGTGAGTGTGTCGGACTGTAGGAGGGTGTGTGTGTGTGTGTGTCGGAATGTAGGAGTCTGTGTGGGAGTGTGTGTGGGACTGTGGGAGTCTGTGTGGGACTTAGGAGTGTGGGACTGTGGGAGTGTGTGGGAGTGTGTGTGGGAGTGTGTGGGAGTGTGTGTGGGAGTGTGTGGGAGTGTGTGGGAGTGTGTGGGAGTGTGTGTGGGAGTGTGTGTGGGAGTGTGTAGGAGTGTATGTGGGAGTGTGTATGGGACTTAGGAGTGTGGGACTGTGGGAGTGTGTGGGAGTGTGTGGGAGTGTGTGGGAGTGTATGTGGGAGTGTGTATGGGACTTAGGAGTGTGGGACTGTGGGAGTGTGTGGGAGTGTGTGGGAGTGTGTGTGGGAGTGTGGGACTGTGGGAGTGTGTGGGAGTGTGTGTGAGTGTGTGTGGGAGTGTGTAGGAGTGTGTGTGGGAGTGTGTGGGAGTGTGTATGGGACTTAGGAGTGTGGGACTGTGGGAGTGTGTGGGAGTGTGTGGGAGTGTGTGGGAGTGTGTGTGGGAGTGTGTAGGAGTGTGTGTGGGAGTGTATATGGGAGTGTGTATGTGACTTAGGAGTGTGAGACTGTGGGAGTGTGTGTGGGAGTGTGTGGGAGTGTGTGGGAGTGTGTGGGAGTGTGTGTGGGAGTGTGGGACTGTGGGAGTGTGTGGGAGTGTGTGGGAGTGTGTAGGAGTGTATGTGGGAGTGTGTGGGAGTGTGTGGGAGTGTGTGTGGGAGTGTGTGGGAGTGTATATGGGAGTGTGTATGGGACTTAGGAGTGTGTGGGACTGTGTGAGTTGTGGGAGTGTGTGGGACTGTGGGAGTGTGGCGGGAGCGGTGGCGCAGCGGTTAGCGCTCTGCACTGCGGATCGGATTACCAGGGTTCGACTCCCACTCACGGCCACCAACAGCAGTGACAATTATCTGAACCTGCCCTGGCCCTCCCCTATGGTGGAACCAGCCCCCAATGAGTACCTGGTGCGGTGTGTAAACATCACCGCTGAGGAGACAAAGGCGGTCGGGCGTGGTGCTGGCTACTCACCCCTCGTGTACCGTGCCGGCCTTTCATAGGTGCTTGCTAACAGCATCTACCCGAACAGTCTGTTGACGGCTCCATGGGAGATCGTTGTGTGTGTGTGCGCGTGTGAGAGTGTATGGATGGGTGTGAGGGCGTGTGTGCACGTGTCTTTGTGTGGTGGTGGGGAGCGCCATTGTCGCGGTTTGCGCGCCGAGCTCCAAACCCGGCGAATCCAAGTTCGATTCCCACTCACGGCGGCCAACACCGGTGACGAATATCTGAACCGGTCCTGACCCTCCCCTAGGTCAAATCAGCCTCAAATGAGTACCTGATGCGATGTATAAATACCGCTACTCGCCAACTTGGGAGACAAAGTCGACTGGGCGTGGTGCTGGCCACCCACCCTCTAGTGTGCTGTGCCGGCCTTCATAGGTGCTCCCTAACAGCATTTGGCCCAAAAGTTTAAGGCTATGCGGGAGCTCTTTGTCCATGTGTATCAGTGTTACAGTGTGCGTAATTGTGTGTGTGTCAATATCTGTGTGTGTGTTTAAATGTATGCCATTGTGTGAATGTCAGTATCTTTGTACTCGGACGTGTCTGTCTGTCAGGGTATGCGTGCCAGTGTATGGAGAGGGGGGAGACACCAGGCAGGGTACCCGGGAGACCTCAAAGGGAGGGTCACCAGGGAGGGTGGGGGGGAGGGGGCCCCGTTTGAATTGGGGAGGTCACCACGCCGCGCTTAGCGCAAATCGGGGCCTTGCGACCCCGAGAGTCGAGGGGACTCGGCCGGTCGGACCGAAATGAGAGGGGGTGCGGGGCGACTGTGGTGGTGTTGGGGTAGAGAAGGGCAAGGAGAGGTGAGGGGTCACAGGGAGCTGTAAATCTCTGACCCACCCCCCCACCCCGTATGGGCGATGGAACATCACGACCCATCGCTGCGAGCCTCCACACGAACGCATCTGCTCCATAGATGCGCACGCAGCCTCAACAACATCATCGAACTCCATCCACAGCGATACCATGGAGCACGTAGCCAGGCCTGGTACCTGCCACTTTAAAGTTGAACGCCGGGGCACGATCGAGAGATGCTCCGGCGGGCTCCATACACTGCCCCGAGGGAGTCCGTCCCTGAAGCAGCGCTGATTTACGTGGCGTGCACGGGGAGGGTGGCCCCCACTCCCCACCTCACCGTCCACCCCCCGCTACCCCCCGTAGAGTTGAGACCGCGACTGTGCAGGGAGCGAGACAAAAGATGGTTTCAACAAATCTCTCACTATCCCTCACGCACCCTTCAATACATCCACGCGCGTCCTCGTGCCCATCCCTCGCACGCCGACACGTGCACACTGCAGCTCTGTTGTCAAGCCACTGCTGGGTCACGCCGTCTCCACGCCGCGCTTGTCCGGGGGTTGTTTGACCATACTTCACCACGCTGGTCAGTGCGGGTTGGTGAAGGCGGGGAGCAATGGCGCCGATCGAATGCACGGTGGTGGTGGTCGCCCATCCAAGCACTATCCAGGCTCGGCCCTGCTTAGCTTCCTGAGATCTGACGAGACCGGGCGCATTCCGCGTGATTTGGTTGCACGCCCATTCTTAAACACGTCCTCGCAGCCATTCACAAACACGCGCAGAGCCATTCTCACATCCACCTCCTCCAGCCCCCCCACTCTCCTCCCCCGTCCATGCGCCCTCCCCGCCAGCCACAGGCAGGTGCGCTCTGTGTACCTGCGTATCCCCCCCCCCGCGCTCCGCCTCCCTCCCCCATCCCCAATTCTCCCTCGGCCGCGCCACCTCCTGTCCCTCGCTCTCCTTTATTCGACCCCGGTGAGGAGGAGACCTGCCCTCGTTAGCGATGTCTCAGGCTCTGAGTTTCAGCCGCGGATAGAGGCGAAGGACTGGGGGTCGGGGGGCAGTGCTCAGACCGCCCCTCGCCCACACAGGTGACGATCTCGCGTTGCGGTGTGGCCACCTCGCCCCGCCGCGTCTGTCTCCCCAGCGCAGATGTTCACACTCCGCGGCACGTCGCCATTTAAGGCCGACGACCAGCACGCCCGCTCCCCGGCCCGAGCCACCCCATCGTCCCCGTGTTGACCGATCGCCAGATGCGCGCGGGTGATGGAGGCGCAGCGGAGCGTCAGGCGAATCGGGTGTGTGGGGGGTGTCAAAGTCCGCGGTTCCGGGGTCTCGGGGTGTCCAGGGGTCTTGGCCTTGGAGTTCAATTTGGGGTCCCATCCGTGGTCCTACCGGGGTCCTGTATAGGGGTCTCTGGTTGCCGCCACTGTGGGTTCTACGGGAGCAGCAGCAACAATAATTATGAGTTGTGGGAGTTACGCAATCCCCTGCCCCTCCCCCAGCATCCACCACCACCCGCGCGCGGCACCTGCCACGTGTTTGCTCTGCGCGCGCGCGCCCATTGTGGCGAGACTCATTCATTTAATTATTACATTATTTACCTTTACCTGCATCCCCCCCTACCCCCTCATTCCTCCTCCACGAGCTCCTCCCCCGCCCTGCGTCCTGCGCCCGGGGAGGAAACGGGAGAGGGGAGGGATGCCCGAGCAGTACAAATAACAACAGCAATCGCCATCGCCGTCGTCGTCACAGATGCAGCTACACATAAGGATGGTTTTAGTCTTATGAATGCACATTAAGTTGTAGATTGCTTGACCAAATGTTATACTGTATATGTGTGTGGGAGTGGAATTTACGTGCCCGCATAGAGAAAACGTGGACTGCCACTGCCCGTGCCGGGCAGTTTAACGCGCGATGCTTGCTGTGATCCACCAATCCGCGTGTGCACGTCAGCCCCTCGCGATCACGACGCGTGGAGACCGTGGCCAGGGCCACCCTGTTGTACACGGGGGGGGGGGGGGGGGGGGGGGCGTGCCACATGTGCGTTGCTGTGCGTGTAGCGTTGGTCACCCACCACCTCGTCTTCATAGGTGCCACTCATCCACAGATCTTGCCCCTACAGACGCCTGCCGCGTAGGCTACACGGGGGACCTTTGTCTTTGTGG
This sequence comes from Lethenteron reissneri, assembly GCF_015708825.2. Classification (NCBI taxonomy): domain Eukaryota; kingdom Metazoa; phylum Chordata; class Hyperoartia; order Petromyzontiformes; family Petromyzontidae; genus Lethenteron; species Lethenteron reissneri. The sequence continues at coordinate 390,448 of NC_083811.1, forward strand.
TGTTAGCCCAGCCCAAGACGCAGCTGGAGGATCAGTGTCATGGTCTCCGGGCCCAGCGAGACCCTCACCTGGCGAGCGCTTCCCCTGAGAATGCTGTGTGCGCCCTGGGGGCCACCTCGCCCTTAGCCCCGCCCACTGCATGGGGAGGGGGCGGGGCTACGAGTCGCCGGAGAGCTCGGGAGGCGGCCGCATCGAGACCCCTCCGCCCGCTTTGTTCTCGACTCGGAGTTATCATCATTTATAGCAACATCGTCGTCTTTGATAAACCTCTTCTATTGTTCAGATGTATCCAGGAACTGCGTGTACACGCTATTAAATTCCCGAAGAAGCTCCCTGCACGTTCAGCGAAACGTCAGACCTCGTGCCGCATGCACCACGACACGCGACATCGGGAGAGCGACGCAGCAGCGAGACCCCCCCCCACGTGGTCGCTCTGTCGACCCCCCGCCCCGCCCCCCGAGGTCGACCCCCCGCCCCGCCCCCCGAGGTCGACCCCCCGCCCCGCCCCCCGAGTCCCCCAAAGTCCTCCCGAGGACTCCTCGCGCGCCATCAAAGCGCCCCCCGCCCCTCAGACCCCCCCCGCCCCTGCACCCCCGGCCCCGCTCCCCTTGTCCGTTGAGCGCCGCTGTCACAACACGGAGGACCCGGGGGGGGGGCCGCGTTCAGGAGCGACGGCGCAGCGCGCGGAACGGCAGCGAGGCGGGCAGGAGGGCGAGGCCCCTCCACCTCCACCACCTCCACCACCACCACCACCTCCACCACCTCCACCACCACCACCTCCATCACCACCACCTCCACCACCTCCACCACCACCACCTCCACCTCCACCACCACCACCTCCACCACCTCCACCTCCACCACCTCCACCACCACCACCACCTCCACCACCTCCACCACCACCACCTCCACCACCACCTCCACCACCTCCACCACCACCACCACCTCCACCACCTCCACCACCACCACCTCCACCACCTCCACCACCTCCTCCACCACCACCACCTCCACCACCTCCACCACCTCCACCACCTTTACCACCACCACCACCACCTCCACCACCACCTCCACCACCTTTTCCACCACCACCACCACCTCCACCACCACCTCCACCACCACCTTTACCACCACCACCTCCACCTCCACCACCACCACCTCCACCACCTTTACCACCACCACCACCACCTCCACCACCTCCACCACCACCGCAGCAGCAGCACACAGGGTGGGGGGGGGGGGGGCTCTGTGGGTGCCAGCGCCGTGCTCACACTCGGGCCTCACGGCGAGAAGGGACCAGGGTTCCGATCCCCCACCCGGACGCCTCTCGGTGTGTGTTGACTTGTGTAGGTTCTCTCTCTCTCACCCTGTTCTACACCGGGTTACTCGGGGGTCTCTGCTTTCTCCCAGAGCTAAACACACGCACACAAAATGTCACCGGAATTGGCCAACGTCCCAATGTTTTAAAGACAAATAACCTGCAAATTACTCAATTTGGATTACACACAACAGCGACATCGTCCCCCTCCTGCCAAAACTTGTCACGACCCTTCTGAAATGAGTCTGGCTACTCAGTAAGGTTGTCCTGGATAACAACACAAGCACACACAAAACATAATAACACGATACTCGCCACGCCGTGTGTACACAAAGCAAAGTGTACACACCGCGCTCACGTGTCTCTGCCCTGCGGTCTACCTCGTCACTCCTAATCGACACAGCTACCCCCCACGCGCACATCGCCTCCTCGTCCCCAACCGAGATCTCTGTCCCCAATGCCGCCTCGGGTCGGTGGGCTCGCGAGGAAGAAGCTGCCAGCTCCCTGCGCGTGGAACCGCTCTTCTCCCGCATCTCAAGGAGCGACACCGTCGATGGGGGAATTCGCCGCTCGCCAGGCGGTCAACGCAGAGGAGGCTCCGGGCTGATGAAGCAGAACTCGGACTGGCGACGATCCGACAATCCACCTCGACTGGGAGTGGCGGCACCGCCTCGGGGAGGGGGCGTGGACATGTGTGAAGTGAAAACAACATTCAGGAGTCTGCATTGTTAAAGTGAGCTCATCTAAAGCACGGAGGATTTCACGTTGGGAATTATTCTGCGAGAGGCAATGTGGAACGCATGGACTAGAGAGCACGCGCAGCAGCTTAGAGACGTCGCAGGGAACGTCGCGGCCATGAGGGCGACACTGAAGGGCGCACGCCCGAGAGGTCGCCCACCACGGAGTTGGAGCAGCGAGCCCCGTGCGGGTGCGGCGGAGACAGACAGACGGCTGCAATGCGAGAAAACGCCGTTCCCGCTGAGCAGCCAGGGCCCCGTGAACTCAGCGAATGGCGAGTCTCTGCCGAGAGGGGCCTGACAAAGTCTTCACAGCAGCGGGCGATGTTGCTGCTTTGCGTCATCGCCATTCAGTAATTTTGCAACGTTGAGATGTGATTTGGCCAATGTCTGGTACATCGTGTGTGTTTTGTTTTCAACTATGACAAGACACCAGAGAAGCAGGAGAAACGCATGCAATCCAGGGAGAGAAGACACAAACTCCACAGAGAGGAGCCGGAATCGGGGACCCGTCGTCTTGCTGTGAGACCCGAGTCATGCGACTGCGCCCCGACCGGGCCACCCCACTGCTCCAGCGGCTGAGCCAGATCCACTTTTACTTTTATTTATTTTTATTTTTTACCTACGTGACTTTACCGAAAAAACCTGAGAATACAGATCCACTCCCTCACTCGAGGGAACGGTGGCTCAGTGGCTCCCGCACTGACCCACGGATGCGGCCACCTGAGATCGATTACTGCTCACAGCCAACAACAGCGACGAATATTTAAACCGGTCTGGGGCCTCCCCCTATCTTGACGACGAACTGGAGCGGCGTGTAAACATTAGTATTAGGGGATACAAAGGCGGCCGGGCGTAGTTTTGGCTACATCACCCCCTCAAGTGCCGTGCGGGCCTTAATGTGTGCTCGCTAACAGCACTTCCCTAACAGCTTATTAAAGGCCATACGGAGGATCGATGTCTTTGTGTGCGTGTATGTACGCGTGTGTGTTTGCCGTCATCACAGGAGGGCGGGGGGGGGGGTGTTGATGTCAACTTCACTTTCTCTGCGAGATTGAGAGAGGGAAGTCGCGACACACGCGCAGACGCCCTCGGTCACGCGCGTCCGCGCCGCGCGCCGCGGGACATGAAAGGGCACGCGCACAGGTGTGCAGGGTTGGGGGGAGTGCAGGGGGGGGGTAAGGAAGAAGAGGATGGCGGGAGGGAGACGCGTGCCACACCTCTCCGTCACGCACCGGTGCGAGGCGCGTGCCCTGCCCCGCGCCGAGGCGCGTGCCACCTGCCCGACCTCACCTGTGCAACCTCACCCGCGCGATCCCCTCGTCTGCGCAGCGTCACGTGTACAACATCTCCCGCCAAGACTTACCTGTGGCGATAACCTCGCCCATCCACCATAACCTCGCCCATCACTTGTAGCAACCTCACCCGCCGCCCAGACTCACCAAACCAAACCGCCTGAACGGTCTCACCTGCTTTCTCAAGCACCACCTGAAACCTCAGCCTGGTGGACATAACCTGACCGGCATTACATCTCTTAGCCTCACCTGTATGAATTGCACTTGCAATCACCTGCACCTCCTCACTTGCACCTCCTCACCTGGCCACGCTCACCTGGCCACTCTCACCTGGCCGCTCTCACCTGGCCGCGTGCCTTTATGAATCAGAGGGCAATGGTTGGAGAGCAAATACTTTGGGTGGAATTAAGACGCGGGTTCCCATAGCAGCAGTAATTCGTAAACACAGTTATTAACTCAAATGCAATTGAAACCGTGGCTTGTAGTATCGTGCGGTGTGTGCAGCATTGGGCTGTATTTGTACTTGATTGTGTGTGTGTAGTATTGTGCGCGGTGTTTGCCACCCACCCCCTCGTGTACCGAACCGGCCTTCTCAGGTGCTCGCTAACAGCACTTGCTGCAACAGTCTGTTACAGGCTATACGGGAGATCTTTGTGTAGTTCGTATTGTGCGCGCGGTATAGCATTGTGTGGGGTGTTTCGAGAATTTTGTGTGTAGGGGTAGAGTATTTTGTAAATAAGTCACTGAGGCAGGGTCCACACAATGGTATATTGTTACGTGTATGGTACTTAAGAAGATATCTGTGCGTATTTGTATTTTACGTTTTTTGTGGGGGAGCGGTGGCGCAGTGGTTAGCGCATTGCACTACGAACCCGGAGATTCGAGTTCGATTGCCGCTCACAACCAATAAAAGTGACGAATTTCTCATCCGATCCTGGGTCTCCCCGCGGTCGACTTAGCCGACCCGGTGCAGTGCTTAAAAATCTCCACTCGGTCGACAAAGGCGACCGGGTGTGGTTCTGGCAACCTACCCCCGCGTGTGCCGTTCCGGCCTTCACAAGTGCTCGGTAACAGCACTTGCCCCAAACAGCCTGCCCAGGCTATACGGGGGGGGGGGGTATTCGTCTTCGTGGTGTGTGTGTGCACTGTGTGTTCACGACTGCGGGGCTGTCGCGGGCGTGCTATGGATGGGTGTTCGGGTCGTACCGCGTGGCGTTTGGCACGGTGTCCGACGTTTTACACTACGTGCTGTACGTGTGTGTGCGCGCGGGGCAGGGGTCTGCGTTGCCCCCCCCCCCCCTCTGTGGGGGCAGGACCCCTCGTTCGCAGCCGAGACGTTTCAGGGCCGCCACGCGAGCGCCCAGGTGAGATAGCAGCTCGCACACCTGCCGTATGTGTACCCAGCGAGGCCTGAGCAAACAGTGACGCGTGGATACAGCCACGCAAACACGGCTGCGCGTGCGTGTGTATGTCAGGGTGCTTGTGTTCGCGTCGGTGTGTGTGTGTGTGTGTCGGTGGGGAGCGGTGGCACGGTGGTTAGCGTGCCATGCTCCGAGCTCGGCAACCCAAGTTGGTTTCCTGCTCACGGTCAATGTCAGTGACGAACATTTCAACCGGTCCTGCAGTCTCCGCTAGGTCGTCTCAGCCTCAAATAAGCACCTGGTCAGATGTGTAAAATATCTGCACTGGGGAAACAAAGGCGGCCGGGCGTGGTTCTGACCACACCACTCTTCTCGTGCTCAAGCGTGTGATTGCGTGCGCGCGTGTGAATGAGTGTGTGAATGAGTGTGTGAATGAGTGTGTAAATGATTGTGTGAATGATTGTGTAAATTAGTTTATGAATGAGTGTGTGAATGAGTGTGTAAATGATTGTGTGAATGATTGTGTAAATTAGTTTATGAATGAGTGTGTGAATGAGTGTGTGAATGAGTGTGTGAATGAGTGTGTGTACAAAGGTTGTGCTTGCGCACTCATGCGCCGTGCCGGCCTTTATAGGTGGTCGTCAACAACACTTGCCCCTTCAGTCTGTTAAGGCTATACAGAGGATCTTTGTCTTTGTATACGGCAGTGAAGGTGTGAGCGCGTGGGTGACAGTGCAAGTGAAAGTGTGCGTGAGGGTATCGGCGAATCACAACAGCAATGAAGAGGTTGGGCGAATGTGCGAGTGAGCGATTTACATTGTGACTGCGCGTGTGTCAGTGAGTGAGTTTCATTGCGAGAGACTGGGTGATTGAATGTATGCGTGAGTGATCTAGATTCTGCGTCTATGAATGAGTGAGTGTGTCAATTGCAATGTGAGTGTGAGAATGAGTGAGGAGTTATGATGTAATTGAGCGGGTGGAGTGCTTGAGTGACTATTTGGTGAGAGTGAGAATGACCATGTCTGATGATACTTACACTACTATGCACACGAATACACATACACACCTATAAGACAAATACCCCCGTATAGTCTTTAACAGACCGTTAGGGAAAGTGCTGTTAACGAGCACCGATGAAGGCAGGTACGGCACACGAGGGGTGGGTGGCCAGCACCACGCCCGACCGCCTTTGTCTCCCCAGTGGCGATGTTTACACACCGCACCAGGTACTCATTTGAGACTGAGTCGACCTAGGGGAGGTCCAGGCACGGTTCAATGTATCATCACTGATGTTGGCCGTGAGTCGGAATCGAACTCGGGTCACCGTATTCGTCACGCAGAGCGCTACCACTGATGTGTACACCTGGACACACTTATACTGGACATCTGTGGGGGGGGGGGGAAACTTTATAGCTGATACACATGCACACCTGTTGACTGTAGACTTATTAATTCACCGAATAATTAATCAATTGACTGATTTGTCACTGTTTGATTAACTCATTCATCGATTCATTGATGGATTGGATGATTTATCATTGCTTGCGTGACTGATTTACTGATAAATAGCTTCATTGATTGGCTAACCCATTGGTTGAGTGGTCAGTTGATTGATTGACTGGTTGATTGACGAATTGGATCGGACAGGAACGGGGAGACTGCGAGGCGCGGGGTCTATGTCCGTCAAGTGATTGGTGATGGTGAGGCCGGGCCGAACCCCCCCCCCCCCAATCACCGCCCCCCCTACTCCAGGAGAACTCCGCCTTTGTGTGAATCATAAAGGCGCGGCCCGAGACTCAGAGCAGAGACGCCGAGAGGGATAAAAAGATCCGACACGTTTTGTGAGTTCAACTCTCCTGCTCCCTCCACGTCGTCTGTCAGCTCCCACTCTCTCCCTCCTTCCTCTTTCATTCTCATTCATTCTCTTTCCTTCTTGACCCAATGTCGTGCCCCCCCCTACTTTCTCCACTGTTCTTCTCTTTACTCCTCCTGCCTGCTCCTTCGTATCTCCACTCTCCTTCACCCTCACGCCGGAGTCGAATATGCGACCACGACTCTCACTCACTCTCACCATCACGCTCACCCACCCTCCCCATCACCCTGACTCCCTCACTTACATCCCCCCATCTCCGTGTGGAGCGTAACCCGATCTCGTCATCTCTGAGAATCTCTGCGCCAGAAAGGCGAGCCCAGTAATCGACAGGGGGGCGAGGGGGGTGGGCAGAGGGGTGATGTTTGGTGAGAATGGGGGGTGGAGTGAGGGGGGCTGGTGATGTATGCTAAACCCTGGGGGGCAGTGGTGTGCATGATGGAGGAGGGTGGGGGGCAGAGGAAGGCGGGGGAGGGGGATAGGGCCCCCTCGCTCTGCCGTGAGTGTGGGGAGTGGTCATGGGGCGACGAGGGTTCGATTCCCGCGCACGGCCAACATCAGTGACGGTTATCTGAACCGGTCCTGGGCCTCCCCTATGTCGACTCAGTCTCAAAATTAGTACTTGGTGCGGTGTGGAAACATCGCCACAAGGGAGATAAAGGCGGCCGGGCGTGGTGCTGGTCAGCCACCCCTCGTGTGCCGTGACGGCCTTCACAGGTCCTCGCTAACACTTGTCCCAACAGTCTGTCAAGGCTATACCCCCGGGGGGTCTTTGTCTTTATTTTGGGAGCTACAAACCCAGCGACCCGAATTAGTTTCACGCTCACGGCCTAATCCAGGGACGATTATCTGAGCCGGTTCTGAGCCTCCCCGAGGTCGACTCAGCCTCAGTATGTAAACATCGCCAATAGGGAGACAAAGACGGTCGAGCATAGTATCTATGCCTTCATAGCTGCTCGCTAACAGCACTTGCCCAAAATTATGTTCAGGTTATAAGGGGGATCTTTGTGTACGAGTGTGTGCATGAGTGTGTATGTTGAGCGTGCCCCAAATGAGTACCTGGTGCGGTGTGTAAGCATCGCCCCTCGGGAGACGATGGCGGTGGGGCGTGGGACTGACCGTCCACCCCCTCGCGCGACCTGTCGACCTTCATAGGTACTCGCTCGCATCACTTGCCCCACAACTACGTTAAGGCCACACGGGGGATCTTTGTAGTTGTGTGTACCCGGAGAGAACCTCTGACTGGTCCCCAATCTCTTCCCGGCGCGACTGAGTCTGGGACTGTAGCGGGAGTCTGCCTGGTTGAGAGGAGGGGAGGGGTGATGGGGGAGAGAAGGGGAGGGGTGATGGGGGAGGGGGGTGGGGGCACGGCTCCGAGTCTTGCTGGTGAGCGGCAATTAGCGCTTAATGACAGGGCACGCGGCAGTGGGGGGGGGGGGGGGGTGGAAGGGGTGGGGGAGCCGCGGGGGCTCTGGGTGCTGGAAGCGCAACAATTATACAGGACGCAGTGACGGGGTGGAGAGGGGGGGCAGACGGGGGGGGGGGGCAGCGAGGACAATGGCCCCTGTCTCTGCACCACCCCCCACGACCCCGCCCTTCCCCTCCTACCCCCGCCCAATTATCTCAGTGCCGGTGGGTTCACTAACGAGGGGGGAGGGGGCTGTCATTCACGTGCGGAGGGGGGGGGGGTGGAGACAGCGCCCCCCGCGGACTCATTCAGCCACCGTCCCCCCCCCCCCCCCACTTTCCCCTCCCCTCACGCCCGCCCTTTAGCAAAAAAATTACACAAATTGCGCGTTTAGAATTCTCAATTAGAGGGGCGGGCGGAGGGGGTGGGGGCGACGATTTGTGGGCGGGTGTAATCTTGGCTCATCGATCGCTCTGGGCGCGCAGTCCGCGTCTCCGCTTGACTCGAGTTGAGCGACGATTGTCCCGAGTCGAAGGAGTTTCGTTAGAAATCGGTTCCATGCTCACCCACCCCGTCTCGCCATCCTCACCCACCCCGTCTCGTCATCCTCACCCACCCCGTCTCGTCATCCTCACCCACCCCGTCTCGTCATCCTCACCCACCCCGTCTCGCCATCCTCACCCACCCCGTCTCGCCATCCTCACCCACCCCGTCTCGCCATCCTCACCCACCCCGTCTCGCCATCTTCACCCAAGTTTTAAGCTCATGTATTAGGTGTAGCCCTGTGAGCCGTGTGGCTCTTGACTCAGGTGCAACCGCAACAAACACAAACATGAACACAGAACATCTTAAAGTGAGGCAACAGAAACATCCAGGAAAAACAGCAAAATCTTCCAGAAAAAAAGGTCACCGTCTAACAAGGCTGTGTGCAACAATCCCGATGGGATTTAAGTGAAAAAATAACAACCAAAAGACAATTTAGATTTAAGTTATTAACTCAGTACTTCAACAAACAGACATAGCTTAACTATACGTTTTTGAAATCACCAAAATAAAACTATAAAAGCAATGTAACAACAGTGATCATAGGAACTGTGATAACATTTTTACAATAAACGATATACATAACGTGTACTAATACAACTTCACAGCCATAGCCACCAGCATGAGTTACTCCATAACAGCAGGAATATCAGCAGTCGTATCGTACTATATCAATGCACCTTTAATTATCAGCACACTATGATCAAAACTTAAAATCCATACTTTGCAGCAGACATCCGGAGCGATGCATTTGATTTCAGGCCACTCAGCATAGCAGTGGCAACGGGGGGGGGGGGGGTATACAGCTCCTCAAGAGCCGTTTTGAGTACTGATCTCACAGGTAGTGATTCAAGTTTCAGTTTATTGGCGATAGCATTCCAGACCCTTGGGGCATCACAGCAAAGGCCCTTCCTCCAGTATTTGTACGGCAATAAGGAATGAAGCTGGTAAATCAGCGAGGACCTTAGGTTACATTTGTTCTTCGAAATAATGAGGAGATCCAGCAGGTAGTTTTGTAAGTACATCGTGAATAAATACGATTTGATGCACAAGCCGTCGATCATTGAGAGATGGTAAGTTTGAACCAATGTAGAGATCGCAGTGGTGGGTCCTATGTGGGCAGTTCAATGCAAATCTTAAGGCAGAATGATGAATTGGGTCAAGCTTCTTCAGTACACTGCTGGGGGCTTATTTATATATGACTAGCGGGAAGTATCCAGCGTTGCCCGGGCGAAAAAGATACACACGCACATCGACTTACACACACACAGACATCGACCCACACACATTGAAACACATCGACTTACACACACATACATAGACTCACACACACATCGACCTACACACACACATATGGACTTACACACACACACATATCGACGAAGACGCACACACATCGACTTACACACACATCGACTCACACACACATACAGACTCACACATCGCCCTACACACACACACATGGACTTACACACACACATAGACTCACACACACATATGGACTTACACACATATGGACTAATACCAACAGACATAGACTCACACACACACATCGACTTGTATCACATTGACCGATATAGTCAATGTGATCTTGAAAATTTTGTTTTTAATCAAAGATGACCTCATCATCCTCCCCCACCCCGTCTCGTCACCCTCACCCCGCCTCACCACCCTCACCGCGTCTCGTCATCCTCACCCCGCCTCACACCCTCACCCCGTCTTATTTACAGCGGCAGGCCCCGCTCCGGTTTCTCTTGGTTCGTGACTCGTCCGCGGCGTGCTGTCTGCTAAACAAGGTCCCCTCCTGTAAGACATCACCGCAGGATGCCCCTCGGCTGACAGCGTTGAATGTTCGTTCACGTTCCTGCTTCCAGGCGAAGAGAGCCGTGCGTGTTTGGGGTTGCAGTAGTCAACCCGCCAGCACCACGCACGGTTAGATTCACTACCGACTCATGAGCGGTAGCAGCCATTGTCTATCCACTGCTGAATTAACCCCCGACCCCCAGCGCCTTCGGTCTCGTGCTGGCTTCCAGCCATCATCTCCATCGAACTGATCTTGATCTCATAGCTCCGTCTCTGGGGGAGTCGTCCGCCTCTGTCGCCCGTCGTGTCCATCCGTCAGCACCCCTCAGGGGGACTGTGCCCGAGCCCAGCTCCGTTCAGTCGTCGGACACTGAACAACAAAACGCCAAGAAGCAAGGCGGGCGGGCGGGCGGGGGAGGTTGGCGTGCATCAGAGGACACGCGCGGGTTCGAGACGTCCTGGGTCACATCGCGGCCATGGGGGTTGATGGCCGAGGGCCAACACTGCCGGGGGCCCCACTCGGAACCCCAAAATCCGTGGAGATGGAGCGACGAAATGAGCCCGTGGAGTTTAGATGGATCGCTACATCGCAGGGTCGTCAGAGATGGCGACGCGACGGCTTGGGGTGGCCTTCATCCAACAGCGGATTGATCGATGACTGACAATGATCATGATGATGATGGAGTTGCTGTGGGTGGAAATTGCGGGTGGGGATGAAGAGATGGGGGGTTGGGAGGTCAGGATGGAGAGATGTGGTGAGGATGAAGAGACCGGGGGGGGGGGGGGGTGAGGATGAAGATAAAGGGGTGAGAATGATGAGAGGGGTGGTGAGGATGGGTAATGGGACCGCCCCCTGACGAAATCTCTTCGTGACGACTCCAAATACAGCCTCACTACCCTCTCCGCGCGCAATGTGCTGGTGAGGACAGAATTGATGAGGATGACTGATGATGATGTCCTTGACACAGCCATGCCCTGACCACCCAGCCAAGTCCCAACCAGACCATGCCCCCGGCCCAGCCCTGCCCGTGGCCCCTGGCCCGCACGTTTCGCGTCGCGCTGTTTGTCCACCGCTCTAATTTAATTTCCCAGTTTCCACGTCCCCGCCGCGCGCTATTTGTTTAACGCCTCCCTCACTCATCACGACACCGGGGCACCTGCGGGGGGTGGGGGTGGAGGGGGGGGGGGTTGGAAGGTGGGGAGCGGGGGTTGGGGGGGGAGTGGGCGGGGGGTATAGCCCCCGGGGCCTCATTGTGCCGAGCCGCACAAAGGCTGTGGACACACCGCGCGCACAGGTGACTCGCACACGTGACTCGGCGCCTATTGCGACAGCGGCGGCGCGCATGGGGGGAGGGAGAGGAAAGTGGACGGGGGGGGGGTATCAGGGGAGGGGTGGGGGGGGTCGTGTTCCTGACGTTGTCGCTGTGTTCACAAGCAGCCCGGCGCGTGCGCCTTTGTGTCCGTGGTTTACCTGTGTCGTGTGCGTGCCGTTTTCGTGTAGCGGTGCACACTCGGCCTACCCCTGTTACCCGCCGTACCCACGTGCCACGCGTGTGTGTGTACATGCACTTCACCTGTATACCCGCGGCTTGCCTGCGTACGCGTGTGTCACGTGCACCTGCTGTGGATGCCTCCCTGCTCTCCCTGGCGATCCGCGTCCTCTCCCCCTCGTGTGTCCGCTATGATTGTGTTTGTGTTGCGGGTGTGGTGCTGCCCCACTCAATGTCAACCACCGCTGTCTCTCTATTGGCTCTGTCTGGAGACCAAGGTCACCGCCGTGGCCTCACCAGGTGACTCTCCCGGCTGCTGCACATCACCCTGGCGGCGGCTGCCCGTCGCCCGCGCTGTGGCGGCAGCAGCAGCGGGGGTTGCTGGATCACGGCACGCAGCGGTCGTCGTGAAACTCCCTTCCCGTGGTCGTCCAAGAGGTGCCCGTGCCCTAGCTCGCCAGAAGGCAGTACAGCAAGTGGACTAATCGCCATTTGTTAAAATATGCACGGGGATAGAGTGTTGTCCCCTCGCGCAAGGCGTGGGTTGAAACATCTTCAAACAACACCCAACGAGGCAGTGGGAGCACCCTAGTGAAAACGACTCGGCGTGGCTCTCCTGGATGCGTACATGTCTAATATTCTCCCGATCCCGTCAGAGCTCGGAGGCTAAGCAGGTTGAGCCTGGATAGGGCTTGCATGGGTGAGAGCACCATGCATAACAGATGATACAGGCTGTGCGGGGATTAGGTGGCGAACAGCAGGGGGCAAGGGCAGCAACATCCATTGTTGTACTGTACGTCTATGCACACGAGTTGTGTTTTCTCCACACCTTCACCAACCCACACAGACCTGCGCGGTGAAGTATGGCCAATTAACCCTCACGGTCATCATCCAGCAGTGGATTGACACAAGGGCCGTGAGTGTACATGTACTCACCTATGTACATCTGGCTCACCTGTGTATATGTGGGGGGGGGGGTGTACAAATGTTTCACCCGTGTACATGCAGGTGAGTGTACACGTGTCTCACCTGTGTACATGCAGGTGAGTGTACACGTGTCTCACCTGTGTACATGCAGGTGAGTGTACACGTGTCTCACCTGTGTGCACGTGGGGGGTGTACACTACACGCGTCACCTCGCATCCTTTGTGTCGTGGGATTAACCCCCCCCCCCACCACTCGTTAATTTTTCACGACCCCCGTCACGCGCCCGTGTTTGTGTTCCGAGTCCGCGCTCTCGCCTCTCGTTGTCCAATGCGTGTGGGATTCCACGTGTGTACAAGTGTGTACAAGTGTGTGTACAAGTGTGTGTACAAGTGTGTACGTGTGTGTACAAGTGTGTGTACGTGTGTGGTGTGCGCATGTGTGTACGTGTGTGTATGGGCGCTCGCTAACAGCACTTGCCCCAACAGTATGTGAAGGCTATAAAGAGATATTTGTATATGTATTTGTACAGATGTTACGTGTGTACAGGTGTGTACGTGTGTACAGGTGTGTACGTGTGTACAGGAGGTATGCACGCGTGCGCACACGTGCGCACCAACACGCCCACAACGTGTGTGTGTGTGTACAGGCGCGTGCGCCCGGCGGCAGGAGTTGTGCCCCCTGCAGAATCGCGGATGAATCCTGAGAGCGGAGCCGTTAATTAACGGCGCTAATTGGAGAGTAATTACCGGCCACGAGGAGGAAGAGGGCGTCGGCAGCGGGGGGGGGGGGGGGTGCGACGCGGGGGGGGCACTGCAGGGTTCCATGCCCCCCACTCCCTGCTTCCTGTTGCCTCTTCCACGATCCCTCATGCCCTGACACAGCCCCGCCCTGACACAGCCCTGCCCTGACACAGCCCTGCCTTGACCCAGCCCTGCCTTGACCCAGCCCTGCCCTGACACAACCCTGCCCTGACACAGCCCTGCCCTGACACAGCCCTGCCTTGACCCAGCCCTGCCCTGACACAGCCCTGCCCTGACCCAGCCCCGCCCTGACACAGCCCTGCCCTGACCCAGCAGCCCTGCCCTGACACAGCCCTGCCCTGACACAACCCTGCCCTGACACAGCCCTGCCTTGACCCAGCCCTGCCCTGACACAGCCCTGCCCTGACCCAGCCCCGCCCTGACACAGCCCTGCCCTGACCCAGCAGCCCTGCCCTGACACAGCCCTGCCCTGACACAACCCTGCCCTGACACAGCCCTGCCTTGACCCAGCCCTGCCCTGACACAGCCCTGCCCTGACCCAGCCCCGCCCTGACACAGCCCTGCCTTGACCCAGCCCTGCCCTGACACAGCCCTGCCCTGACCCAGCAGCCCTGCCCTGACCCAGCCCTGCCCTGACACAACCCTGCCCTGACACAGCCCTGCCCTGACCCAGCAGCCCTGCCCTGACACAGCCCTGCCCTGACACAACCCTGCCCTGACACAGCCCTGCCCTGACCCAGCAGCCCTGCCCTGACACAGCCCTGCCCTGACACAACCCTGCCCTGACACAGCCCTGCCCTGACACAGCCCTGCCCTGACCCAGCAGCCCTGCCCTGACACAGCCCTGCCCTGACACAACCCTGCCCTGACACAGCCCTGCCCTGACCCAGCAGCCCTGCCCTGACACAGCCCTGCCCTGACACAACCCTGCCCTGACACAGCCCTGCCCTGACCCAGCAGCCCTGCCCTGACCCAGCCCTGCCTTGACCCAGCCCTGCCCTGACACAGCCCTGCCCTGACCCAGCAGCCATGCCCTGACCCAGCAGCCCTGCCCTGACCCAGCCCTGCCCTGACCCAGCCGTGCCCTGACACAGCAGCCATGCCCTGACCCAGCAGCCCTGCCCTGACCCAGCCCTGCCCTGACCCAGCCGTGCCCTGACACAGCAGCCATGCCCTGACCCAGCAGCCCTGCCCTGACCCAGCCCTGCCTCGCTATCCGCTCACTGTTCAATGTTCCTCCCGCTAGCTCGCTGTGAGTGGTGGGGCAAGCCCGCTTTTAAAATAATGATTGGTGGATCACCATGAGGAGTTTGCAGAGCAGCACAGGGATTTAATCCATCTGTGCAGCGCTGTGTTGTCTGCTCGTGTGCGCGGTGGGGTTTTTTTCGGATACTCTCAGATTTCAACCGACACCGATCCAAACAAATATTCAGTCGGACAGAGCTGGCCAGACATCCCAGCAGGAAGCGCCTGAAAAGGAGCCTTCGGAGTCACTGCGCGTTTGGCGTCGCCGTTATCTTAGCAGAAGGACGCGGCTCCGTGTCTCCGTGCCTCCCGTGCGGGGACGCTCAGGGGATCACGGGGGAGGGCAAGGTGAGGCTCGCTGCCTGCAGGGCACGGGGACCCCAGCTCCGACTCTCTGGGCACGCCGCTCCCCCAGAGTATCTCGCCCAGAGGACCTGCGGGCGCAGGGGGAGGCCAAGGGGGCGGACACAGCCTCGTCGCCTCGTGGCTGCATCAGATCGTCCGTGACTACAGAGACTCCGGGATGGGAAGAGGGCTCGCTCGGGGGCTCTGCCAGAAGGGATCCCGAGGAAGGGGGTTTGCTTGGGGGCTCTGCCAGAAGGGGTCCCCCTACGCGATGTCTCGGCGTGTGCTCCCACACTTGCTTTGACCGGATTGGGAGCGATGCTGTGGGAGACGATGGGATGGGGAGACAAGGGGATGGGGAGCGGCCGCTCTGGGTCACGGTAGGGGTCCGGGTGGGGGTCTCGGTGGGGTCAGGACGCCTCCCGGCTCGCGCCGCCCGACAGCGCGCGCCTTTGTGCCTCATGCGTCGCTTCGTGACGATGATCGTGATGATGGTGATGCCGCTGACAAGATCCAGATCTTAGAATTACTTGGGGCGTGCAAGTGTAGCATCTGCGTGCGTCTGTGTTTGCATCAGTCATCTGTGCATACGTCTGTGTGTGTGTCCGTGTGTGTGTTGCGGTTTGGGGAGCGGTAGTGCAGCGGTAGTGCAGCGGTAGTGCAGCGGTTAGCGCGCTGCTCTACGAATCCGGCGACCTGAGTTTGATTCCCGCTCACGATCAATAACAGTGGAAAATATCTGAATCGGTCCTGGACCTCCCCTAGGTCGATTCAGCCTCAAATGAGTACCTGGTTCGATATGTAATCATCGCCCCTGTAGAGACAAAGGCGGTCGGGCGTGGTTCTGGCCATCCACCTGCTCGTGTGCAGTTCTAGTCTTCATAGGTGCTCGCTAACAGCACTTGCCCCAACAGTCTGTTAAGGCTATAGGGGGTATCTTTGTTTTTGTCTTTTTGTCCGTGTGTGTATGTGTCTGTGTGTATGTGTGTGTATGTATGTGTGTGTGTCCGTGTGTGTGTGTCCGTGTGTGTCCGTGTGTATGTGTGTCCGTGTGTGTATGTGTGTCCGTATGTGTATGTGTGTCCGTGTGTGTGTCCGTGTGTGTGTCCGTGTGTGTCCGTGTGTCCGTGTGTGTGTGTCCGTGTGTGTGTATGTGTGTCCGTGTGTGTATGTGTGTGTGTCCGTGTGTGTGTTCGTGTGTATGTGTGTCCGTGTGTGTATGTGTGTGTATGTGTGTGTATGTGTGTGTGTCCCCATGTGTATGTGTGTGTCCGTGTGTGTGTGTCCCCATGTGTATGTGTGTCCGTGTGTGTGTATGTATGTGTGTATGTGTGTGTGTCCCCGTGTGTATGTGTGTGTGTCCGTGTGTGTGTGTGTGTTCGTGTGTGTGTATGTGTGTGTGTGTCCATGTGTATGTGTGTGTGTCCGTATGTGTATGTGTGCATGTGTGTGTGTCCCCATGTGTATGTGTGTGTCCGTGTGTGTGTGTGTGTTCCTGTGTGTGTATGTGTGTGTGTGTCCATGTGTATGTGTGTGTGTCCGTATGTGTATGTGTGCATGTGTGTGTGTCCCCATGTGTATGTGTGTGTCCGTGTGTATGTATGTCTGTATGTGTGTCCCCGTGTGTATGCGTGTGTGTCCGTGTGTGTGTGTGTGTGTATGTGTGTGTGTCCCCGTGTGTGTGTGTATGTGTGTATGTGTGTATGTGTGTGTATGTGTCCGTATGTGTGTAATGTGTCCGTGTGTATGTGTGTCCGTGTGTATGTGTGTGTATGTGTGTGTCCCCATGTGTATGTGTGTGTGTCCGTGTGTGTATGTGTGTGTCCGTGTGTGTCCGTGTGTGTGTGTTCGTGTGTGTGTGTGTCCGTGTGTATGTGTGTGTATGTGTGTGTGTCCCCATGTGTATGTGTGTGTGTCCGTGTGTGTATGTGTGTATGTGTGTGTGTCCGTGTGTGTGTGTCCCCATGTGTATGTGTGTGTCCGTGTGTATGTGTGTGTATGTGTGTGTGTGTCCCTGTGTGTATGTGTGTGTGTCCGTGTGTGTATGTGTGTATGTGTGTGTGTCCGTGTATCCCCATGTGTATGTGTGTGTCCTTGTGTGTGTATGTGTGTGTGTGTATGTGTGTGTGTGTCCCCGTGTGTGTGCGTGTGTGTCCGTGTGTGTGTGTTCGTGTGTGTGTGTCCGTGTGTGTGTGTGCGTGTGTGTCCGTGTGTGTGTGTTTGTGTGTGTGTGTTCGTGTGTGTGTGTCCGCGCACGCTCCGTGTCATTGGGCACAACACGACCATTGTGCGTCCTGCAGATGCGAGGAGGAGTGGGGGGGGGCGCGCCCAGAGGCGACCCCCCCCCCGCTCCTCATTTAATCACGCGCGGCCACGTGATCATTTTAATGATGGTGTAGACGAGGGAGCGGGGACGAGGGGAGGGGGCGTGGTGGGGTGCGAGCTGGAGGAGTGGCGAGGAAGGGGGGAGGGAGATCTTCTCTCTTGGGCCCTCTCGGCCCTTCAACCCCGGTGGCTCCGAGCCCCCCCATCGCCTTGGTGCCCCACTCAGCCACAGCCGTGGCATGTGTGTGCACGTGTGTGCGCGTGTACAAACACTGTGCACGCGTGTGCACGTGTGTGCGCGTGTACACACCTGCGCGCTCACGGGTGCCGCCAGCGGTAGGTGCGCTCAGAGGTGTGCGTCTGTGTATCCAACTGGAGCGGTGGTGTAGTGGTTAGCCAGCTATGAACCCGGTGACCCGAGTTCGATTCCCGCTCATGGCCAACACCAGTGACGATTATCTGAACCGGTCCTGGGCCTTTCCTAGGTGGACTGAGACTCAAATGAGTACCTGGTGCGGTGTGTAAACATCGCCACTAGGGAGAGACAAAGGCGGTCGGGCGTAGTGCTGGCCACCCACCCCTTCGTGTGCCGTGTCGTTCTTCATCGGTGCTCGCTAACAGAACTTACCCCAACAGTCTGTTTCAGGCTTAATGGGGAATATTTGTCTCCGTATGTGCATCTGTGTGGGTTTATGCATGCATGACTGTATTTGCATGTATGTGTGCATGTGTCTTCATATCTGAATGTGTATCTGTGTTTATCTCTGCCTTTCTGTGTGCGTGCCTGTATGTCTCTGTATCTGTGTGTCTCTGCGTGTCTGTGTGTGTCTCTGTGTGTCTGTGTCTCTGCGTGTCTATGTGTTCCTGTGTGTGTCTCTTTGTGTCTGTGTGTCTGTGTGTCTCTGCATGTCTGTGTGTCTCTGTGTGCCTGCGTGTCTGTGGGTCTGTGTGTTTGTGTGTATCTGTGTCTCTGTGTGTCTATGTGTGCCTGTGTGTGTTTCTGTGTGTCTGTGTGTCTCTGCGTGTCTGTGTGTCTCTGTGTGCCTGCGTGTCTCTGTGTGTCTGTGTGTCCCTGTGTGTCTGTGTGTATCTGTGTCTCTGTGTGTCTGTGTGTGTCTGTGTCTATGTGTCTCTGCGTGTCTGTGTGTGTCTGTGTGTGGCTGTGTGTCTTTGTGTGTGCCTGTGTGTGCCTGTGTGTGTCTCTGTGTGTCTCTATGTCTCTGTGTCTCTGTGTGTGTCTGTGTGTCTGTGTCTCTGCGTGTCTGTGTGTCTCTGTGTGTCTGTGTGTGTCTGTGTGTCTGCGTGTCTCTGTGTGTATCTGTGTCTCTGCGTGTCTGTGTGTCTCTGTGTGTCTGTGTGTCTGTGTGTCTGTGTGTCTCTGTGTGTCTCTGTGTGTCTGTGTCTCTGCGTGTCTATGTGTCTCTGCGTGTCTGTGTGCGAGATGTTGCGTGATTTATTATTAAATCGCACAGAGGCCTCGCTCGCTCACAGAGACCTCGTCCACTCACAGAGTTCTCAATAGAGTTTATGAGATAAAATAGTCAAGTACATGAGGCAGCTCGGGGCCGGCACGGTGCTATCCTCGCCGCAGTATAGTTTTTTTATAAATGCATATACACAAAATATATAGATTCATATACACACACACGCGCGCACGTCAAGGCAAAGGTCCCCCTTATAACCGTATCCGACTGTCTGGGTGCTCTTAGCGAGCACCTTCGAATATGCCAGCACGGTGTGACTAGAAACACGCCCGACCGCCTTTGTCTCTCCGTGCTGATATTTGTACACCGCGTTACATTATCTTTCAGGGCTGACTCGAGAGAGGTGAACGTCACGACGTGATTCTGATGCTCGTTCCCAGGGAGGAACTGCGCCACATTCAACACAAACCACCCCCCCTGCCCCAGTGTAGCTTTGGCTTAAGCGGTGCTCGCTAACGGAACTGACCCCCTGCATTCATAAACACGCGCACTCGCAAAGACAAAGATCCCCCGTATAGCCTTAATAAACGTTTGGGGCAAGTGCTGTTAGCGAGTACCTATGGAGGCCGACGCGGCACACGAGGGGGTGGGTGGCCAGAACCACGCCCGGCCGCCTTTGTCTCCTTAGTGACGATGTTTACACACCGCACCAAGTCCTCATTTGAGATTGAGTCGACCTACGGGAGGCCCAGGACCGGTGCAAATAATTGCAACTGGTGTTGGCCCTGAGCAAGATTTGAAATCGGCCCGTCGGGTTGGTAGCGCAGCGCGCTAGTCGCTGCACTACCGCTCGCCACACTCACACACCTCGGCACACACGCATGCATTCACAACAACCGTCGTTCGCCACCAAGTGGCGGTGACATCACCACGGCGTTTGTGCCAGGCTAGGTGCACCTTGAGGCCACGTGAAGTATCGAAGTTTCTCTGGTGGCAGGAGGTTACGGGACAGACCCAAGATTTAAGAGTTGACTGACTGAGATAACTGGCAGATACCCCCATCTGTGTTCCCCACTTTGCCAAGTCGCTGAATGTTATCCACTCGACCTGCGTTTCTTCTTGCTGTTGTTGTCAGCGTCACACGCACAGGAGACGCGCTCCCGGGCAAACGGGGCGGCACGCGTGGGGAGCGACCCCCCACGCGTGCCACCCCGACGTTCGTGTTCATGGACATGACGGCGACTATGAGTGTCACACACATCGGGGCTGAGGGGTGCAAGGTAGATATTGAATCTCGGGGCTCCGTGGGGGTCCGTGGGGGTTCGTGGGAGGCCCTCCTCCCGGGTAACAGCATTGCCAAGGTGGCGGCGACCGCTTCACGACTCCTGGTCTCTGATCCCCCGCTGCTCGGCGTCCCGAGTCTCGACGAGTGACATAACTTTTAGACAATCACGTGACTGGTTGAAGAGTCGCTCAGGAATTCACGCTCTCACGCTCTCTCTCTCTCACGCTCTCTCTCTCTCACGCTCTCTCTCTCTCACGCTCTCTCTCTCTCACGCTCTCTCTCTCTCACGCTCTCTCTCTCTCACGCTCTCTCTCTCTCACGCTCTCTCTCTCACGCTCTCTCTCTCTCACGCTCTCTCTCTCTCACGCTCTCTCTCTCTCACGCTCTCTCTCTCACGCTCTCTCTCTCACGCTCTCTCTCTCACGCTCTCTCTCACTCTCACTCTCTCTCTCTCTCACTCTCTCTCACACGCTCTCTCACACGCTCTCTCACTCTCTCTCACGCTCTCTCTCACGCTCTCTCTCTCACACTCTCTCTCACGGTCTCTCACACGCTCTCTCTCTCACACGCTCTCTCTCACGCTCTCTCTCACGCTCTCTCTCTCACACTCTCTCTCACACTCTCTCTCACGCTCTCTCACACGCTCTCTCTCACGCTTTCACGAGTCCACAGTCAGACTCGGTAACCGTCTCTCGCATCCCCCCTCCGCTTCGTCACACGCGCTATTCACGCATCGTCTCTGTGCAGGTGATCATTTCACTCAGCGGGGAACAGGGAATGGTGGGGGGGGAGCTCCTCCTGGACTCATCATCCGCCCTCTCTGCAAGGGAACTCCACGTTCGCCCCCGTCCCTTCTGTCTTTCTCTCTCTCCCTTCTGTCTCTCTCGAGTCTCAGAACCAGGCGGCAAAGTCTGCAGCCAGGTCGTGGTCGTCGGGGCTGAGCGAGCCGCACGCCATCTCGGAGGAGGAGGCGCCGGACGAGGAGAGCGGGGAGGCGACGGACGACGACGAGCAGCAGAGCTCGAGCGCAGAGAGCGCGGCGCAGTCTCCGCCGTGGGCGGGCATCGCGGCGCGCAGCGCGGCGCGCGCGGCCCCGTCGCCGCGCTCCAGGAGGTGCTGCAACGCGCGGATGTACTCCACGGCGGAGCGCAGCGTCTCCACTTTGCTCATCTTCTTGGCCGCTCCGGCTCCCGGGACGCGCTCCCGCAGCGCCGCGAAGCCCATGTTGACGAGCCGCACGCGGTTGCGCTCCCGCTCGTTGCGACGCGCCACGGACGCGGGCGCCGGGAGCCCCAAGCACCCCCCCAGCCCCCCCGAGGGGTGTCGCCTCTTCACCCGTAACAGCTCGGGTGACGAGGCGCGGTGGTGGTGGTGGCTGTTGTTGTGGTGGTGGCGATGGTGGTTGTGGTGATGGAGGTGGTTGTGGTGCTTCTTGCTGCCAGAGCGCCCCTTGCCGCTGCTGCTGCTGCTGCTGCCGGCGCCCGGGTTTCGCGCCGGAGTCGCCGCGGGAGACGCGGGGGACGCGAGCCCCGCGTGCGGGGAGCCCGGAGCCATGAGGCTCATCATGGGACCCGCGGGCGCGAACGCGCAGGGAGGAGCCACTTGCACGGACATCTCTGGAGGTGGACTCGGAGGTGGCCTCGGAGGTGGACTCGGAGGTTACCAGTGGGAAACGGGGACCGCCGGGGTGGACAGCAGCCAACCTGTGCTGCTGTCAGAGTAGCTGGAACAACGCGGCGAGGTTTTCTTGCCCTCTTCACCTGGCCGGGCCACCGCCGCTGCTGCTGCTGCCGCTGCTGCTGCCGCTGCTGCCTCTCGACTCGGCTCTATGCAGCAGGTGGCTTCTCTGTCTCGGTGTCGCAGAATCTTCCTCTGCTCGTCCTTCTGCTTCGCTCTATTCGGGTGGCTTGTCTCACTCTGCCTCACCCTGTCTCTGTCTCACCCTGTCTCTGCCTCACCCTGTCTCTGTCTCACCCTGTCTCTGTCTCACCCTGTCTCTGTCTCACCCTGTCTCTGTCTCACCCTGTCTCTGTCTCTCTCTGTCTCTGTCTCCGTCTCCCGCGCATTAAGCGCGCACGGTCCCCGGGGCGAGGTTTTGAGCGCGAGGGACTCACCCCCCCCGCCTCTATCCCTCCGCTCCCCCTCCCACCACCCCGGGCCACACCCGCCCGCTTTGTGTCGCCTATTGACACTGGGGCCGCACGCGCGCGCCAGGCGCGTGCCACTCGAGTGCGGACAAACAGCGAGGGGAGGGGCGGTCGGGGGAGTGGGGAGGGGCGGGGGAGTCGGGGGAGCGCGCGGCGCGTGCACGAGGAGCAGAGGGTGGGGGCTAGCGGGGGCGGCGGAGCGGATCCGTGGAGTCCGCGGTGATGGTGGAGGCAGTGGCGGTGATGATGACGATGATGATGTTCATGATCATGATGGTGGCGATTGCGTTAATGATGATAGTGACACTGATAGTTCTTATAATGACGGTGGTGGTGATGATGATAGTAGTGATGATGGAGATGGTGATGATGGTAATGGTGACGATGACAGTGGTGATCTTTATAGTGGTGATTTTAACACGTAGGCTTTCGTGACCAGTATCATCCATAATATAGTTTTTATTATTAGTATGGATGATAGTGGTGATGATAGTCATGATGTAGTTTTAATGACAGTTTTGATGTTAGTGGTGATAATAATAATTATGATGACGATGAGAGCGGTGATGATGACGATGATGTCGACGTGTATCATGATGACATTCCTGGTTTCATGGTCACGCCGATGTTGATGAGATTGCGCGTTGCGCCCTCTCGAGTATCATGCGCTATGCGCTCCGTAATCCGCGACTCTCCGCGACAATGGCCATGCCTCGGTCTGGCTGCAAGAGCCCCCGAGCCGACGGAAACCTCAGGAGCCAGAGAGCGGCGTCGGCGTTCACGCGCGCGCCACGCAGCGCTACACACGGAGGCCGCTAACTCGGGGCGATTATTGTCCATTCGCTGTCGCCCTTCGCAAAGTGAATGCTTCGTCAGACTGTGTGTGTAGGTTGTGAGCGTGTGCACGTGTGTGTGTGTGCACGTGTGTGCGCACGTGTGTGTGTGCACGTGTATGTGTGTGTGTGCACGTGTGTGTGTGTACACGTGTGTGTGTGTAGTGGAGAGCGGTGGTGTAGCGGTTAGCGCGCTGAGCTATGAACCCGGCGACTCGGGTTCGATTCCCGCTCACGGCCAGCACCAGTGACGATTATCTGAAGCGATCCTGGGCCTCGTTGCCCTAGGTCGACTCAGCCTTAAATTAGTACTTGGTGTGGAGTGTAAAACACCCCCTGGTGTGCCGTGCCGGCCCTCGCGTGCAGAACTTGCTGAGAGAGCAGATGCAGGCTACACAGGAGATCGTTGTCTTTGTGTATGCGTGTGTATAAATGCTTCGGCTGCATAACGCTGTGTAGAAGCTGTCTGGGTCTTCTCAGCCACAGTTATAACATGCCCTCTCTTATCTATGCTTGCGCAAGGTGGACCCCCTTAAAAGAACATCTGCGTCGGTTTTAAACATTCAGGCGGACCTGCCTACGATCCATCCTGCTTTAAACCTGACGAGATTATGCGAGAAGCTCGCAGATCCTTGAAAGTCTGCGCACAGTCCTGGATAGATGAGGCTGATGGGTGCGACACGGGCTGGAGAAGAGATGTACTGACACGGGCTGGAGAAGAGATGGACTGACACGGGCTGGAGACGAGATGGACTGACACGGGCTAGAGAAGAGATGGACTGACACGGGCTAGAGAAGAGATGGACTGACACGGGCTGGAAAAGAGATGGACTGACACGGGCTGGAAAAGAGATGGACTGACACGGGCTGGAGAAGAGATGGACTGACACGGGCTGGAGAAGAGATGTACTGACACGGGCTAGAGAAGAGATGGACTGACACGGGCTAGAGAAGAGATGGACTGACACGGGCTGGAGAAGAGATGGACTGACACGGGCTAGAGAAGAGATGGACTGACACGGGCTGGAGAAGAGATGGACTGACACGGGCTAGAGATGAGATGGACTGACACGGGCTGGAGAAGAGATGGACTGACACGGGCTAGAGAAGAGATGGACTGATACGGGCTGGAAAAGAGATGGACTGATACGGGCTGGAAAAGAGATGGACTGACACGGGCTGGAGAAGAGATGGACTGACACGGGCTAGAGAAGAGATGGACTGACACGGGCTAGAGAAGAGATGGACTGACACGGGCTGGAGAAGAGATGGACTGACACGGGCTGGAGAAGAGATGGACTGACACGGTTCAGAAGAATGTGGAACTGAGTGGACTTGCCGATAACTGGTACAATCAATGTCAAGATCGGCCTCTGTAGAGGAGGTTCGTCAAGGACGCTGTTGGGGAGTTGTAGGCAGTCGCCCTCCAACAACATTGGTGGGCAGATGAAAGAGATGCTCACAACAACGAGTGGAGCGTCAGGCGGATAAAATACAGCGAATTGGCACGTAAAGTTGACCACAGATGGTGCATCTGTCAGTCATCTCAGTCAACCGTACCCCTAACTCTACCCCTAACCCTACTCTTAAATGCCACCCCTAACTCTACACTAACCCTACCCCGAACTCAAACCCTACCCCTAACTCTACCCCCCCCCCCCCCGACTCCTACCACAACCTCTACCCCATCCATCTCCTGCGCGCCACTGCTGCCCCCTGCTGACGAGGTCACCATTTATTCCGCGCCTCTGGGGTCTCGCGGCGTCAACTCTCCAAGTCGATCCCGTGAGAGGCGGGGGGGAGCGGGGCGTGCATCACCCTCGCTCGCCATGGCGCGTGGGTCGAGGGGAAAGACGCGGAGCGGAGACGCGAGGGGGCGCGCGGAGACCCACGAGGCGATCGCACCGCAGCACGAGTAAACTCCGAGAGCACTTCGACAAATTAACGAGCAGATTATCAAATATCGCTTGCGTTAACTATCAGAGCAATTAAGCAACCCCATTAACTATAACACCATCAATGGAGCAGTGGTAAGTGATTATCAAAGCGATTGAGCCGCGTGCGGCATCGCGAGCCGTGACGTCGGGACAGGGACACCGATCGAGTTGCGGTGCTGCTGCTGTCACCCAAGCGACGTGACGACCCCCACACAGACCAGCGTGGGGAAGTATGGTCAGACAACCGCCACGGCCGACGCGGCGTGGGGAGGGCCTTTCTCCAGCAGCGGGCGATTCCATTTCGCATTTTAAGCGACCCGACCGGGAACATTCCATCATCTCTCTGGGTCGATGTGCGAGAGGGACCAGGCGACTCTTCTGAATGCATCTCCCAACTTTCAGCGTCTCTTCCGATTCTATCTCATACGTCTCATATCCTCTGCATGCGTCTCTCCTACCTCTCTCATATCTCGTACCGTTCTAATACAAATCTCTCTCAAATCTCGTATCACTCTTATACTGTACATTTCTCTCTCTCCTATCTGGTGACTCCGCGGTAGAGTGAGAGGCTCACAATCGGAAAGTTCGCGAGATTAATCCTGGCTGAGAGAGGATTGGCTCACCCAATCATCCCTCCTGGGGTCGATAAAACAATACGTTCTACTTTGTGGGGAAGTCAACAGTGGGAGTCTTATGGGCTAACTCGCACCCGCCATGTGAATGTGGAATATGCACCATTGGCTCGCGGCTGGCCGTGGAGAGGCGGCGTGCGGCCGCAGAGCGCACGGCGCCTCGACGACGCCGCGCCGCGTCCGGTCGCGCCAGATCGAGCCCGCCCCGAGTGGCCGACCTTTGTTACTTTATAGGAAGTTCACTTATGTATACTCTTGACTTATTTGACCACGAGAGCCACACTCCTTGGGTCTTCGGACTCGTTTGCAGTCGGGTGCTGCTACATTGGCTTTTTACTTTAAGAAGTCTGCAGCCAATGAGTGACGAGCCGTGTTTATTGGTCACGTGGGGAGGGAGCCTGAGAACTCGGAGAAAACCCCACGTCTTGCGCAAGGGGAAACACTCCATCCCCGCACAGATGGAAACAGATGGCGATGAGTCAACTTGCTGTACTGCCTTCTGCTGGTGAGCCAGGGTACGACACCGTCTCGTCGACCACGAGAAGAGAGTTCGCCACAACTGGGTGCGGTGATCCACCAACCCTCGCTGCTGTTCTGATGCGGTTGGCGGTTCCACCAGTGTCGTCGAGGAGGAGGAATAAAGCCGCAATGTTGGGCATTGTTTGGGTCTTGGACGAGGAGGTCTTTGTTCTGACGGGCCACGTGATCTGTGGTCAAGGACCGCGTGATGCGCGTTCTGGTCGCGACGCGAGTGTTGGCCGCCAGGGCTCTGCGTGAGGGCGGCATCCCGAGGGGGCGCGTCTCCTGCGCGCGCTTGGGGTGGAGATCGGCGTCAGACGCCAGAGGGATGCGGGAGGAGAACGACTGCAACTTCAGATGCGCGAAGCGAACACGGCGGGAGGGGGACCCTGGCGCCGGAGTGAGCGGCGCTGCGGGCCACGGCCAGAGCTGTGAGCGCATGCGGCCGGTTCGGTCGTACACAGCAGCAGCAGCAACAACAACAACAATAACAGCAACAACAATAGCAACATCAGCAACAATAGCGACAACAACAGCAGCAACAACATTAGCAATAGCAACAACAGCAACAGCAGCAACAATAACAGCAACAACAGCAGCAACAACAACAGCAGCAACAACAGCAGCAGCAACAACAACAGCAGCAACAACAGCAGCAGCAACAACAGCAGCAACAGACAGCAGCAACTATAATAACAGCAACAATAGCAGCAACAAAAGCAGCAACAGCAGCAGCAGCACAGATACAATGCGAGTGTGGGGTTTTCTGAATCGGGGCACAATCAGTAGATACGTGGACGCACGGTCCACGCGATCCGATATTGAACCCAGCGTTCAATATTCAGCCGGAATGTTCAAGGGCAACGCCACTCCTCGGCAAGAACACGCGTCACGACGCATCGATGTCGCATTGTTTAACAGAATACCACGCGGACGACAACGCCGAGTTCACGCATCTACTGCCTCTGAACCCGTCCATGGGAATGTAATGATGGAAATTTCACATTCTTATGACGGGGGGAGGGGGGCAGTCCTTTCGTATAACAACCACTCGACTTCCTTAAAAAGTGGTATTCATCTTTTATCAGCCACGGAGATCGTATGGAAATTATTAGAAACCCAATGAGTTTGATTCTCGAAAACCACGCGGTCTGAATGTGGAGTGTCGCATTGCTCGCAGTCACAGAACCAACCCCGCGCCCACTCCGAGCTCCACTCGCCACCGCTCACACCAAGGGGATGCGGCCGCCAAGCCCCCGACCCTGGTCCCCCGTCCGAAGAGTGAGGCAACCCCTCGGTCAGAGTCCGTGGTGATGACCGGGACCCCGAAAGGGGCTCCCACGGGGGGAGTCGCGATAGCGGGGGCTGGCGAGTGGGCTCAACCCCCGCCCCCCGTGCAGGAGTCATGCGGACGCTGCTCACGCGCCGTGGCGTAATCACAAAGAGAGAGTTCACAGCGATCCGATCCCAACATCAACATCAGCGGCGCATATTACAACGCAATCAACCACCCATCACCAACATCCACATCATCCACCACCCATCGCGCATCGCCCACCACCACAACCACCATTTATCGCCACCAACATCACCGTGACCCATCGCGCACGACCGACACCATCTCTCGTTACCCACAGCAATCACAGGCGACGCGCATCGTTGGCTCACAGTGATTTTTGTCGGGGAAACACGATGGGGGAACACGCCCCCCCCCGGCCCCATCTAACCCCAGCTTCCCCCATCCACGGGCAGTGATTGAAGGCGGGCAGAGATCAGTTTGGGAAGATATGGAAGCGCCTGGGAGACGGCTGGAGTGGAAAACTGAGCGTGGATCGTGCGAAGCGACTTTTCCAAAGCGCCCAGAGTGCGACGCGTGACCCGTGGAGCAGCACCGCGGGCACTGACGAAGAGGACGGATCACAACACTAAGAAGTGCGCCAAGAATCACGGCGAGAGGTACGCTCGGGATTGCAAATGGGGGACAGAAAAGGAACGCGGGAACACGCGCGCGAACAGCAACGCCATCAGTAAGAGTGCAGGAAGGTGCGAGGGTTTGGGCAGACGACGCGTCGCTGGCGGGACGATGGCTGTGGTCGAAGCTACTGGCAGAGTGACAGCCAAAGGAGAGAAACGCATCCGAGAGGGACATCCGCCGCGGAGATGGAGCGACGACAACGGTTGTGCGCAGGTGTCGGGTGAATTGTTTCATCGTGAGACTGTGAGAGATAAACGAGATTAAACAATTCGTCTTATTTCACCAGGCAAGGCCCACTGAGCTGCGTAGCTCTTTTCCGAAGCGACCTGGCCACACGTGACAGCTCGACGAAGTGGCTATTCACGTGGACATTCATAGCAGCCAAATACTCTAAACGCAAGTTTCTAAATCTGGAGTGAAATACCGCAGGACCCGGAGAAAAACCCACGCGACCACGGGGAAAGAGAGAGACACGCAAACTCCAAGTATACAGCAGGCGTCAGGGTTGAGATCGAACCCACGTCCTCCTGTATACCAGGCGAGGTAGTTGACATCTCGACACCGGCAGACCTTCACCCATCACATCACCATCACTCAACACCCCGATCATCACCCCCCGTGGGCGTCGCCCCCTCTCGCGCTCTGATTGGCCGTGCCCGCACCCCACGCGAGATTTGTTGTTGTTCCACGGATCCCATAAAAGTTGGGCCGCGGGAGCGCTCGACATGAATCGCAGAGAGAGGTCGAGAGTGACAGGGAAGAGCGAGAGACAGAGGGAGAGAGACAGCGAGAGTGACAGGGAAGAGCGAGAGACAGAGAGAGAGACAGCGAGAGTGACAGAGAAGAGAGAGAGACAGCGAGAGTGACAGGGAAGAGCGAGACGGGGAGAGTTCCGGATAAATCGAGATAGAGAGTTGACATCGGTCACTGAGAACGCGGAGACTCAGAGATGGACGCGATCACGAAGACCCACAACGGCGCGGGTTCCAAGCATTCGGAGTCGGTGAGTGACCCCCCCCCCCCCACTCCGCCCAGACCCTGCTCCTAACAGCAGTCACATTGCACACACGCGCATTCGTGAATGCGCTGAGCGAAATCAGAAAACGATGAAAGTTTCCCAAGGGAGGCATCACAACTATCCACATCTCTCCCCATCGTCAACGTCACCACCCGAACCCCATCGGAAACCCTCCCGCAAACCCCAACATTATGATGGCTCTACTTTAAAAAGGGGCCATTTCCCGAAACGTCGACTCTAAGTCTTTTTTAAACGTCGTTGATTTGTGTTCTTATTGTGCTCACTTCAACACTGCCAACGAATGATGAAGTTTCAGAATCAGAAGTCAGAAGTTTACTTCACGAGTGAAGCCCATTGAGTTAAGAAGATTTTTTTAAGGGTCCGACTCGGCCGGCAGACAACATCAAAGCATTCTACAATTAGAGATTATAAAATAAAAATTTAATAATAATATTAATTATATTTCGATTTAAAGCTTTCGTGACTGCAGGGATTCATCTTCTTGGTTCTTTCGGTAAAGTCACGTAGAAGGGAAGTAATAAAATAATAAAAATAACGTGACTTTACCGAAAGAACCAAGAAGAATATTAAGAATATTAATTATGTTGTACATTTTTATTTACACATCCACCTTAGTGATTTTAAAATAGTCAGTTTACATGAGAACAGAGATGGCAGAATTGAGATGCCAAGAGACGAAACTGGGTGGTTCCACAACTTTCAGATTTTGGAAAAATGAGAGTGTACCTGTCGGCAATAAAGAACCTCCGTGTCCCAATCAAAGTATCATCATCACGACCACCACCAACTACCACAACCACCACTACCACCGCCGCCACCATCAACAACATTCACCCCTCTCACCAAAACGTTAAAAAAAATACAATCGTGAGGTTTCTGTTCTCACCAAAGACAAACTCAAACAAAAGACAAAGATCTCCCATGTAGCTTTCACCAGACTGCTGGGGCAAGTGCTGTTAGCGAGCACCTATGAAGGCTGGCACGGCACACTAAGGGGTGGGTGGCCAACACCACGCCCAGCCGCCTTTGTATCCCCAGTGGCGATGTTTACACATCTCACCATGTACTTATTTGAGGCTGAGTCGGCTAATGGGAAGTCCAGGACCGATTCAGATAATCGTCACTGGTGGTGTTGGCCGCGGGCGGGAAACGAACTCGGGTCGCCGGGTTCGTAACGCGCTGGCCGTTCGACTTCCGCTCCTCCCCACTATCATCAGCATTAGCGTCCCCGCACTCTCAGCATCCTCCCCACGTAATCGTCATTAACATCATCATCATAGTCGCGACTGAATTATAGTCAACGTCAACTCGGCGTTGTCACGGCCGGGTGTTGACTCCATCCTAACTCCAAAACACGTGGAGCCGTGCGTGCGGGGAGCCTTCGGTGTCCACCAACCTGGGCGTCGTGAACACCTCCAGGATACAATGGACAAGTCGGGCCGTAAAGCCCAGCCACACTCATAACTGTAACTGACAATCTGACTCTCGATCCGTTATAATTGGACTCATTCTCGTCACTCGTAGGAGTAGTACTGTAGTAGTCGTCGTGAAGGACATTTATACCCCTGAAGGAAACATTCCGCGCTGTTTGTTGCGGGCTGCTTGATGCTGTGGGCCCTTTATGGTTCTTGAGCTTAGAAACCGCGATTAGAGAAACCCACGCGGAACAATGGTCTTACTGGCAGCCAGGGGGCCCTGGGGGCAGCTAGGGGGCCTTGGGGGCAGCCAGGGGGCCCTAGGGGTCCTTGGGGGCCCTAGGGGCAGCCAGGGGGCCTTGGGGGCAGCCAGGGGGCCCTGTGGGCAGCTAGAGAGCCCTGGGGGCAGCCAGGGGGCCCTGGGGGCAGCAAGGGGGCCCTGGGGGCAGCCAGTGGGTAGCCAGGGGGCCCTGGGGTAGCCAGGGGTAGCCAGGGGGCCCTGGGAGCAGCCAGGGGTTCTGTTTAAACATCGCAAAGCGGTGGCGTCCGTCACCTAAATTGTTGAGAATTCATATAGTGCGAGGTAGAAGGTGTGGGGGCTGTGGGAGGAGAGTGGGGGGGGGCTCATATTCTCGTTTTAATCTCTCAGATTCATTCCCCCGCGCTATTTAGTGCCCCCCCCCCCCACCTCCCGGTGAAACTCGGAGTTGCTCAACTTGTAGGGCAAGAGGGGGTGGGTGGTGTTGTATATGTTGGGTATGAAAATTTGTTATGTTGTATGCGTGCGTGGGTGAAATTATTATGTTGTATGTGTGGGTTATGAATATTCAGTGGAAATAATAATAATTAATGAAATTTGGCCAAATGTGTAATTATCCGGAAATATGTTAATTATGTAATTACGCACATTTTAATTATGCCAATTCGAGAGGTAATCGTATTAATTATGCGAGTGGGTGTAATTATGATAACGCAAGTCGTTATGATAACCAGACCCCGGTTCACCCCGTTATCGCTTTAACATTTACTGAGTATGTATTAGTGTGTTTATTAAGGTCACCAAGTTCAAATCTCAACGCAGAAGCAGATCTTATGCATAGATTTCAGGAAAGAATCACACAACCACTTCTGTATTGATCAATTTATTACTAATTCAACCTTAACTATGATATAGTATGCGAACTCTCAATCCCGGAACGTCAATACGGCATCAATACAGTATCATCAACGATTGTCTGATTTCACTTTGACAACGGCACATGGATCCCGCATAACGCGATGGTTGTTAGTGAGAGAGAGAGTCGTTAAAACATGCAAATACTATGCTAAGAAAACCTTAACGTTAATGAATGATTATACTCAATATTGTTCACGCAGTACCGCACTCCTTATTGATCATACGCAACCCTTATCACGTTGTTAACACCTTGGGTCACGGAACAGTTGAATATTCTGTAGAGGATGCGAGTACGTGCGGCGATTATGACTGAAAGATACTTGAAAGATTATACGGCGATAAAAAAACACAATCAAAAACAGTTATTATTCTTAAAGGCACCAATCTCAACAGATACATCGGCAGGTTATCTGACAGCAGAACGGCTCGGAGTAAGGGCCTGCGACGGTGCTCCTTTTCCGAAGATCGTTATCTTATACCAAGTTTACTAATTGGGGACCAGATCACCTGATAAGGATCCGGTGGGCCACCACTCCCCACGTGAGCGTGGCTCGGCGGAAGGAGGTGCCAAGAATCAGTTCGTATTGATGGATCTGTTGGGAATTTATGCGATTAAGAGTACAGCCCACTAAATATTAAAGATAAAAATTAAGAATACTCTTATACGACGGATGGCCACCACTCGGTCTCGTTGTGATGCCTTCCCAGCCACGGATGACTTATGGGTTCGAGTGTGTTTGAGTGGTAAGAGTTGTCTTGAATAGTCAGTGTTCGGAGTCGATTCTTTATGTCAACAGACGCCTGGTGGTCGTGTGGTGAGGGGGCGGTGCGCGTCATACGTATCAGGCGCTCCCCTGTCACCGTGGTGAATTGCTCGGATGGCTGTTGATACGCTGTCGCAGTTCGGAACCCGGTCGGTAGGTGGCGCCCACAACTCGCTCGTAGCGTGCAGCGCTGGATCGTCGCCAAGTCGCGACGCTCACCACCGGCGGCAGCGGAGATCTCCGGCGGCAGCAGAGATTGACGAGCTGAAGATGAGTCGAGCCGACCCGCTGGTCGCAGCTCGCTCCTGAGTCGACCCTCCCGGTCGAGCTCGCTCCTGGGTCGACCCGCTGGTCGCCCTCGCTCCTGAGTCGACTCTCTGGTCGCACTCCTGAGTGGACCCGCTCTGGTCGCACTCGTTCCTGAGTCGACCCTCCCGGTCGAGCTTCTGAGTGGACCCTCCCGTCGCACTGGTTTCCAATGTTCAGGATCCGTTCCTTTATGCTGAAAAATCCCCCTGGATCCCGCCCACAAGGCGGGGCTTCCGATTTTTGCTGTGTCAGGATCTGTCCGTAGGCAGGTGTGTCCATGTGTGTGTCCGTATGTCCTTGTGTGCATCACTGACGGTATATTCCGTTGTCAACTCCCTCCATAAAACCCACGAGCAAACAACCAGATGTTACAAATTGTCTCGAAGTCGTCTCTCTGTCTGGGTGCAATTTATCTCTTGTCTGGCCTTCTTCATGAACCCAAAACACAGACGTTACAAATCGTCTCATAGGCGTCTTTGTTCGTGTTGCACAACCTGGAGGGGGGCAACACTCTCTCCGACCCGGCGCACAAAGAAATGGTTAAAAGTTTTAAGTTAACATTTGTCCCTTACTATTTCACAGTTATGATTCTGTATGTAACCTAAGGTCTGTCGTTTCCCATCGTGGTGCTTGACTCAAGTGTAGGTTTCCCCGAGCGTATACACACTCCTATCCCGCGCTGCGGGGATACAAAGACGGCCGGGATCTCCCTTTCTCTCCGACCCTGGGTTTAACATCGTTTTTTTTTTTATTATGTATTATATTCGACCTGGTTGTGATTCATCCCGTTATCCTGGCTTTTCATAAGTTTTACTTTGTCTTTTCATGCATATACTTATTACTATTAATTTATTCCCGATATCTTAGGTTAAGGGGTAAGTTTCTTGATCCTAGGAATTCGTATTCCTTGGTGCCTGGATGGTTATATAAGCGGAATATAGTTTACGGTGAATAGCGTTAACATTGATGTTATGTGCGATATTATGTATTGTGATGTCTTTAACTTAACTTGTTTGTCAGGGCTTTACTGACACGAAGTTGCATTCCATAGCCCGCAGTCTTTGCCCCACCCTATCTCTGCTCGCCGTTGTTGTTGCCTGCCGTTAATTCAAGGCCTCATTAATTTCCGTCACCCCTGAGTAGGTGAGGGCGGTTGAACCTTGGAGTCAGTTCTGGTTTTTGTCTGCCTGCTTCTTCTTGTGTCCCCTGACCCCGGGAGTTATTATTCTACTTTATGGCCTGTCGAAGCCCCACTCGCTGTTGCTGGGCTGGTGTTGTTCCCGGCTTTTTGCTTACGTTTGCAGTTCGCCGTGCTCTTGATTTCCTTCCCTCTTCAACCTTATATTGACTATTCGCTCCTGTCTGGGTGCGATTCAATTTTGACTTAGGAAGGTTCTGATTGTCATATGCTTCGGGTCGAATTGTATAGAAAGTATTGAAGTATGGAAATAACATTTCATATTGACTTAATAATGGTGATGGTTCAGTAGGCGTAACTTGTGGCCTGGTTTAATTGGAGTGGGTGTGAATATCGATAACTTTAGCCTACCCTGTTGTTAAATTCCGACTTTAACGTTACTTTAATAGCAATACAGAATAATTGAGCTTTTTGTCTTAACTAGGCGAATGCGAACTTCTGGTGACCCCCGCAGCCGTGTTGTTCAGCTGGGTCTTGTGCCTTGAGAGATATACAACCCTCTTTTAAATCACCTCTCCCCCTGTCCACCTTCTGCTCTGGGAGTGTTTATTCTTGATTCCAGGTCCAAGGCCCCCTCACATCCAGACGCGCAGGGTTGTTTACATCAGCTCCCCCCCTGTGCACGTGTTCTAACTAGCTCGGAATTCCTGAACACACAATCAGTGATGATTCCTGGCTTTCTGTGGTTGTGATTTAGACAAAGGCGCCTCTGTTTCTTCCATTGCCTTTGAGTCGACACTGCCCTATTATTTGCCCATGTGCTGAGGTCATAGAATTCGTTTTGACTTCAGTAATATTAACATTCAGTATTGGATTAGCAAATGGGCAATGGTTCATTGATGTAGCTCGCAGCCTGGTCTCCAGTTTGAGCGAGCGCGAGGATCGATAATTTAGCCTACTCTGTTGTTGAATTTCGAATTTTGACGTTACTTTAAAACCATGCAGGATGATTGGGCTTTTGCCTTAACTATGTCTGGCTGACACTCCCACTGTCTCTGCCGCCTGCACGGGTGACATGTGCCCGTTCATCAGGCCTTATCTTCCCTTGAAGCAACGTTGTAAATTCTGCCATCCTAGCCCTCCTCCGGTTCATTACTTAACAACACCTGGTGTTTTGCAGTTTGCTGCGCTTGGTGTGTTTCACTCATTAAAAAAAACAAGTAAAAAGATAATATATAAAAATCATCAAATATTATTAATCTCAATTATGGAAGAAGGGTTAGTATACAACATTCCGCCCTTTTAAAAATGACCAGTGGTCAAATGGCCACGGGTTATTTTTAAAAAAATGTATACCCTTCTTCCATCATGAACCATCGATTGTCCTCAAGTTTTGCTGCTATTCCTTACAACGCGCGCGTACGTGTCACAACTTAACATGGTTATTTTGAATTGAGCAAAGAAAATTAAACAAGCGTTAAACATCGATATTGCGTTACATCGGTTCTGATACATCATGACTCCGACGAATATTCATTTTTGTTTTTGTTAAATCCTGGGAAACGCTAGGTAGCGGTTTCGAACGCATTTATGCGTTACTTTCCTCATGTTGCCTCGTTCACCACTTATCACTTCGATAATTCGATCACGGTTTTCGGGGTTCGTTTTTGTAGTTTCTTCTCTCACTCTCTGTGTCGTGGGAGTGTGTGGTGAAAAATTGTGCTGCACATAACCAGAATTCGCGCACCCGACCCACTTTGACCCTTGGTTCGAGGCATTCGCTCTCTCTGCGATTACATGCACATTTGCCGAGTCCGTGTGTCGATTTAATTCTGTCCCTCGTAATGTTGCCCTCTTTGTTTTTACTAGTGTGTTGGATTTCAACACCATTCCCGATACGTCATGGACATTCGTCTCCATTTTAGCACTCCGATCCACATAATTTTTGGTTTCCCTTGGATATTTTCCATTCAAAGGCTCATGCCTGCGCTCCTCAGGGCGTGTCCCTGCTGTCTGTTTTTGTACTGTCCGATCACGCTTCAATGCAACCCTGTCCTTGTATTCGATCCGCGCGTCATTTACGGGAGTACTGTCCACGTTTTTGCCCGCCCTGTCACTTGCAGCCTGCCTGTATTTCACATTGAGCGCCGGGTTTAACACCTCGGCGGGTGTGGCGCGTATGGGCTGCCCGCTCTCAATCACTGTGGATGGTTCATCACGTATTTGGACCGTATTCTGTGTTATTCCTCTATTCCCTCCTGGTATAGCCGGTGGAGGAATTGGTCGGAATTGTATCGATTGTGTTTGACCTCCCATCCTGCGATTCTCGTGAATGTTCGCATCCATACCTCCGCGGTATGTGTAACACCTTCCCGCTAGGTGGTTATCTTCCCATCTCTGTGCGTAATTTGAACCTTGCGTGTGTCGTGGGATGGGGTGTTGATATGGTTCTGTTCTGAACCTCCCCCTCCTACGATTCTCCTGCACCCTTGGCCCAGTGTTTTTCCCATTTGGGTGCCAAATTTTCCTGGATTGTTACTTCGCCATCCCTGTGGGTAATCTTGACCTTGCGCATGTCGGGGCATGGGGTGTTGGTATGGTTCTATTCTGAACCTCCCCCTCCTGCGATTCTCCTGAATGTTCGGCTTTGTGCCGCTCTCATTCTCGTGCCAACCTCTCTCTGGGTTATTTTGCCATGTGTGCGTGCGTTTCTGCTGCTCTCTGCATGGTGGGACTGCTCGGTGATTTTTATTCCTCTCTGAGAGGCTGGGTTCCTCATCCCTCTCCCTGTGTTCTGGATCCGAATTATGATTCTTAGCTCTGTATAACCATGCCATGTACGCCTTGCTCTCTATGCGGCGTAAGGATGCGGTTTCTGGATTCAAAACCATTCTCACCCTTTCTGTAATCTCTGGGCTCAAGGATTCAAAAAACATTATTTTGAACATTTTATCCCCTTCGTGGTATTGATTCACATCGCCTGCGTAATACGCTCTTTTAAATTGGACGAGGTAGTCACGTGGATCTTGGTCCATGCCCTGGGTCATCGATTTTACAGCATAAAACCCCTCAGTGAGTGTCGAATATTCTCCAAACTTCCGAATCACTGCCAGGCTCAATTGTTTAAAATCATTTCTAACCTTGTGTGGTAGTGACTTTACCCATGGAATAGATTCTTTATGTAAGGTCCGTTTCAACAAACTCGCTTTTTCATCCCGTCTCCTCAGCCCTCTAATCATTGCCTCCTCTTCCACTGTCGCGATATGTGTGTGGATATCCATAGTCTTATTGTGGGGGTCAAAATCGGGAATTCTGACTAGAGCCTTGTCCATCAACTTAAGGGTTTTACTGGTGAACAGGTATTCCGAAAGTTGATTGCTGACAGCGTCATCATCAAACAAGTTATCATCAGGCAATCTGTCACTTTGGTCTGTGCTGTGTCTCCTGTGTTTAAGTGGTGTGCATTTTCTGTGTGCGCGCCCAGTGCCGTGTCGCTCGTGTTGCCATTTCCCTTCAGTTTTTGCCTCTGCCCTTAGTGTACCATGTCCTGGCGATTTTACTTTAACTTTTGTGCGATCAATCCCTGGACTCTGTCCACGTACCCAAGAGAGTGATTTGATGTTACTTCCATATTTATTTTGTGGCTCAACGTCTGTGAGTTTCGCTGGTGTCGCGAGCTTTGACTTCTCCTCCCTCTCGAGGGCGTCTGCTGCTTCAATTTGTTGTTCTATTTGTTCTTCTATTGTAAGGACTCTTCCCTCTTGGTTTGGATCTAGGGCCTTCGTGGTTTCGGGCGGCTCAATTGAAAGTTCCTTTTGCGTTACTATCGGTTGAGTTGCCTTGGCTTCATCCGAGGGTAATACGCTCTTGCCCTTGGGTTCTCCTTCATCAGTTTGCAGTTCGTCGGTTTGGCCTCCAGGGGGCGGTATATACTCCATGAGGAGACGGTCTTTCGGTGATACTGACTCTAAGTCGGCTTCCTTTCGGACTTCTCTCAGTCTGTTAGTCATTAGCTGAGTGATTCGAATTCCTGCGGGGAGCTTGTCTTCGTTCCTGATTGTCGTTGATAGGTCGTCGAGCTCTTGTGTTATCACTTGGATTCCCGTGGAGTCTCTCATAACGTCTTCATCTTCTGAGTCCCTTTGTTTCTCCGGCATTGACTGTGCCCAAATTTGTCGGGATTCAAGGTTCACAATGGGTTTCAGGCGATTCAGTAGTTCGATCCCAAAAATCAGTTCTTTACCTGGGTATTGTACGACATATAGGGGATGGTTCATGTTGATTTTGTTGAACGTCAACTTCGTCATAACTTTGCCGAAAGGTCGCATGTGGGTCCCTTCACATCCTGAGTAGGTAAGTTTACTTGGCATCATTTGTAGTGTTTCATTCTTCCTCTGGAGGGCAGTCTGGAGTTCGTCAAATAATTCTCTGGATATCATGGATATTTCTGCTCCAGTATCACAAAGGCCCTGGCTGGTCAGGGTGTCTTGCAGTATTACTTCCACGTGGACTCGTCCGACTGGTCCTACGGGAATCAATTCCCCCAGATGGTACCCTTTTCCCTCTGGTACCACTTCGGTGATTGCTTCGAGGCTTCTTGTCTTCCCTACGTTCACTTGGGCTACCTTTGCTCTGGGTGTGTCCTCCTCTTGTGTGGGTATAGTTGGTATTCTTCCCTTCGCTACTTGCATGGAAGTCTTCATACTCCCTAGGAGCTCTTTTTCCATCCTAATGTGGTGAGCATATCGATTCCTGTTAGCTAACGGCGGTCTATGCTCTATTGCTGGTGGAGGCGGCAGTAGGGGACGATATGGTGACTGGTTTGGTGGGCGTCGGCCTCCGCGGGGTAGGTGTGGCCCGTCACTCTCTCTTCCTCGTCCATAATTCCAGCCTCCGCCCTCTTCTGAATTCCATGGTGGTGGCGGCTGTGGGTGCCAAGTTCCTCTGGCCTCGTTCCTCCCCCCACGTGGAACGTTATTCAGCGTGTTGTGGACGGGTGTCGATTCTATTGGGTTAGGCGCCCTCTCCTGGGGGAATTCATGTCTACCCCGTGTGGCGCTAATATTATTCCTTGGAGATTCGCTTCCCTCCAGATCGAGGCATTCTTTATCTCTGGTGACGATGTGGGTTTTGGCTATGCCAGTGGTTTTCCGTCCGTTCACCCAGGCCGTGTGGGCCTTGCTTTCAATCTGGCGTAGGGAGGCAGTCTCGGGGTCCAACATCATTCCTACTATTCTCACTATTTCAGGTCTCAATGATTGGAAGAACATCACTTTTAAGACTGTCTTATCTCCCTGGGCATTGTCCACGTCCCCTGCGTAATATGCTTTCTTAAGGCGTAGGAGATAATCTCGTGGGTCTTCGTCTACACGCTGGGTCATCAACTTTGCCGCGTTCAATCCTTCGGATAGTGTGGAGTATTCCCCAAATCTCTTAACTACTGCTCGGCTCAATTGTTTAAAGTCACTCTTCACCCTATTTGGCAGGGAGGCTACCCATGGTCTGGCGGGTTCATGTAGGCTCCTTGATAATAAACATGCCTTTTCTGCTGATTTACCCAGACCCCGGATCTTAGCCTCCTGTTCTACTGTAGTTATGTGAGTGTGGATATCCCTGTTTTTGTTATGTGGATCGAAATAGGGAATTCTCACGAGTGCTTTGTCCATTAGTTTTAGTGTCTTACTGTTAAAAGTGTGTTGTTCGTCATCAGTGGTGTCGGTTCCTGAGGAGTGCTCCCTTGAGCTACCCTTGTCTCCACTATCACTGTTGTCATGTGTCCCGTGTCTGTGTCGTGATCTCCCTCTGTCCGAGGATTCGTATCTGTCCCGTTGCTTGTGTCTCTTGTTTTCCTTATGTGGGTCTTGTGATTCGTGCTTGTGGGTTGGTGTGCGTGATCTCCTTGAGCGGTGTCTATGTGGTGAGTGTTTTTGTCCTCGACCTTCATGCTGCCTACTACGTGTGTGGTGCCTGCTAGGTGAGGTGTTGAATTTATGTTTGTCTCGTGCTTCATGGTTATCGGGATTCCTGTCTCTGGGATTTTTGGTGCGGGTGGTTTTGCGTGGGTGATTTTTACATGTCATGCGTCCCTCTGGTGAGCTCTCTCTGGTACCCATGTCGTGTTGGTCATTGTCAGAGGAGTCAGTGTTAGATGAGCCGTCACCATCACGGTGGCTCTGCTTAACATAACTTTTGTAGTGCCTTTTGCACCTGTTACGTGGGTCAACTTGGCTCGGTGATTTCTGCTTATCCCATGGCTCATGCTTGTGTGATGTGCGTCTCTCTGGTGAGCTCCTGTTATCCGTGTCGTGTTGGTCATTGTCAGAGAAGTCAGTGTCAGATGAGCCGTCACCATCACGATGGCTCTGCTTAACATCACTTTTGTAGTGCCTTTTGCACCTGTTACGTGGGTCAATTTGGCTCGGTGATTTCTGCTTATCCCATGGCTCCTGCTTGTGTGATGTGCGTCTCTCTGGTGAGCTCTTGTTACGTGTGTCGTGTTGGTCGTGTTTGTGCGAGGTGCGTTTCTCTGGTGAGCTGTCTCTGTCATCTGCATCATGTCGGTCATACTTGCGTAGCGTGCGTCTGCCTGGTGTTCTGTTTATGTCATGTTTCCCGTCTTGCACCAGCTCCGCCCTTTCCCGCTCTATCATTACAGTGTATCCTGATGACTTAGGGTTAATTATTTGTCTCTCTCTAACGTTGGGGTGGTCGGCCTCATGTTTTCCCGTTTGTATTATTATTTCCTCTTCTCTCTCCTCGATTTGCGAGGGTGTTACTTTATCAAAATTGCTTTGCATAGTAGCCACACTCATTGTGGGATCTGGCCCTGGGCTACGTCCCCGTGGCTCGGAGTGTGGTAAATTGTTACTCCCGTATGTGTTCTGTGTATCAACGTCTGGGTGTTTCACTGGTGCATTTAGTGCGGATTCTTTCTCTCTCACGAGGGCGTGCAGACGCTCTACCTGCACCATTAAGGACAGTTTCTCTTGTCTCTCCCTTTCAAATTTTTCCTCATTCCATAATCTTTCTCTGTCTGTCTGTGCGATGAGATACGAGTCTACCCTCGCTATTTCTGCAATTTTTACGTCACGTTTGGCTTTGCCACATTTCATCACGTCCTTAAGTAGTTTCCTTCTATGGGCCTTAACATCTTCTGTATGGCTCCCCTCCCATATATCTCTCTGCTCCGTCTGCTGGCTAGCAGTCCGTCCAGTACGTTTTAACACAAATTCCCGATATTGTTTTTCCATAGATTCCATCTCCTCCTCAGAGGTCCACTCTGTATCAGTGTTATGCGTTGGTGTGTCAAACTCAGAATGTTGTGGATCCTGTGCCATCTCTATTATGTAGTGTGGTTAATAGACTTAAGAGTGTATCTTAATTCTAACATCTCATGTGCGTCGTGAGTTACTCTAGAATTCCCTTTCAGAGCACATATAAACAATTGTATCACAGGATGCGTCAGTTTAACTCGAGCAAATAATCTCAGCCCAGCTGTCTTTGTTACTCTGCTACTCTGGTATTTCCCTTCAGAGCGCGTTTTGTTTGTATACCCCCGTTTACAATCACAAGGCAACGTTAGTTCACAACACTTTGATTAACACATCAGTGATTCGTTCCTGAATTCATGCATAAACTGTCTGCGAGAGATCCCGGAAGACGAGCCCCCATTATGTTGTATATGTTGGGTATGAAAATTTGTTATGTTGTATGCGTGCGTGGGTGAAATTATTATGTTGTATGTGTGGGTTATGAATATTCAGTGGAAATAATAATAATTAATGAAATTTGGCCAAATGTGTAATTATCCGGAAATATGTTAATTATGTAATTACGCACATTTTAATTATGCCAATTCGAGAGGTAATCGTATTAATTATGCGAGTGGGTGTAATTATGATAACGCAAGTCGTTATGATAACCAGACCCCGGTTCACCCCGTTATCGCTTTAACATTTACTGAGTATGTATTAGTGTGTTTATTAAGGTCACCAAGTTCAAATCTCAACGCAGAAGCAGATCTTATGCATAGATTTCAGGAAAGAATCACACAACCACTTCTGTATTGATCAATTTATTACTAATTCAACCTTAACTATGATATAGTATGCGAACTCTCAATCCCGGAACGTCAATACGGCATCAATACAGTATCATCAACGATTGTCTGATTTCACTTTGACAACGGCACATGGATCCCGCATAACGCGATGGTTGTTAGTGAGAGAGAGAGTCGTTAAAACATGCAAATACTATGCTAAGAAAACCTTAACGTTAATGAATGATTATACTCAATATTGTTCACGCAGTACCGCACTCCTTATTGATCATACGCAACCCTTATCACGTTGTTAACACCTTGGGTCACGGAACAGTTGAATATTCTGTAGAGGATGCGAGTACGTGCGGCGATTATGACTGAAAGATACTTGAAAGATTATACGGCGATAAAAAAAACACAATCAAAAACAGTTATTATTCTTAAAGGCACCAATCTCAACAGATACATCGGCAGGTTATCTGACAGCAGAACGGCTCGGAGTAAGGGCCTGCGACGGTGCTCCTTTTCCGAAGATCGTTATCTTATACCAAGTTTACTAATTGGGGACCAGATCACCTGATAAGGATCCGGTGGGCCACCACTCCCCACGTGAGCGTGGCTCGGCGGAAGGAGGTGCCAAGAATCAGTTCGTATTGATGGATCTGTTGGGAATTTATGCGATTAAGAGTACAGCCCACTAAATATTAAAGATAAAAATTAAGAATACTCTTATACGACGGATGGCCACCACTCGGTCTCGTTGTGATGCCTTCCCAGCCACGGATGACTTATGGGTTCGAGTGTGTTTGAGTGGTAAGAGTTGTCTTGAATAGTCAGTGTTCGGAGTCGATTCTTTATGTCAACAGACGCCTGGTGGTCGTGTGGTGAGGGGGCGGTGCGCGTCATACGTATCAGGCGCTCCCCTGTCACCGTGGTGAATTGCTCGGATGGCTGTTGATACGCTGTCGCAGTTCGGAACCCGGTCGGTAGGTGGCGCCCACAACTCGCTCGTAGCGTGCAGCGCTGGATCGTCGCCAAGTCGCGACGCTCACCACCGGCGGCAGCGGAGATCTCCGGCGGCAGCAGAGATTGACGAGCTGAAGATGAGTCGAGCCGACCCGCTGGTCGCAGCTCGCTCCTGAGTCGACCCTCCCGGTCGAGCTCGCTCCTGGGTCGACCCGCTGGTCGCCCTCGCTCCTGAGTCGACTCTCTGGTCGCACTCCTGAGTGGACCCGCTCTGGTCGCACTCGTTCCTGAGTCGACCCTCCCGGTCGAGCTTCTGAGTGGACCCTCCCGTCGCACTGGTTTCCAATGTTCAGGATCCGTTCCTTTATGCTGAAAAATCCCCCTGGATCCCGCCCACAAGGCGGGGCTTCCGATTTTTGCTGTGTCAGGATCTGTCCGTAGGCAGGTGTGTCCATGTGTGTGTCCGTATGTCCTTGTGTGCATCACTGACGGTATATTCCGTTGTCAACTCCCTCCATAAAACCCACGAGCAAACAACCAGATGTTACAAATTGTCTCGAAGTCGTCTCTCTGTCTGGGTGCAATTTATCTCTTGTCTGGCCTTCTTCATGAACCCAAAACACAGACGTTACAAATCGTCTCATAGGCGTCTTTGTTCGTGTTGCACAACCTGGAGGGGGGCAACACTCTCTCCGACCCGGCGCACAAAGAAATGGTTAAAAGTTTTAAGTTAACATTTGTCCCTTACTATTTCACAGTTATGATTCTGTATGTAACCTAAGGTCTGTCGTTTCCCATCGTGGTGCTTGACTCAAGTGTAGGTTTCCCCGAGCGTATACACACTCCTATCCCGCGCTGCGGGGATACAAAGACGGCCGGGATCTCCCTTTCTCTCCGACCCTGGGTTTAACATCGTTTTTTTTTTATTATGTATTATATTCGACCTGGTTGTGATTCATCCCGTTATCCTGGCTTTTCATAAGTTTTACTTTGTCTTTTCATGCATATACTTATTACTATTAATTTATTCCCGATATCTTAGGTTAAGGGGTAAGTTTCTTGATCCTAGGAA
Source organism: Lethenteron reissneri (assembly GCF_015708825.2). Lineage (NCBI taxonomy): Eukaryota > Metazoa > Chordata > Hyperoartia > Petromyzontiformes > Petromyzontidae > Lethenteron > Lethenteron reissneri. The sequence continues at coordinate 434,543 of NC_083811.1, forward strand.
TTCGTATTCCTTGGTGCCTGGATGGTTATATAAGCGGAATATAGTTTACGGTGAATAGCGTTAACATTGATGTTATGTGCGATATTATGTATTGTGATGTCTTTAACTTAACTTGTTTGTCAGGGCTTTACTGACACGAAGTTGCATTCCATAGCCCGCAGTCTTTGCCCCACCCTATCTCTGCTCGCCGTTGTTGTTGCCTGCCGTTAATTCAAGGCCTCATTAATTTCCGTCACCCCTGAGTAGGTGAGGGCGGTTGAACCTTGGAGTCAGTTCTGGTTTTTGTCTGCCTGCTTCTTCTTGTGTCCCCTGACCCCGGGAGTTATTATTCTACTTTATGGCCTGTCGAAGCCCCACTCGCTGTTGCTGGGCTGGTGTTGTTCCCGGCTTTTTGCTTACGTTTGCAGTTCGCCGTGCTCTTGATTTCCTTCCCTCTTCAACCTTATATTGACTATTCGCTCCTGTCTGGGTGCGATTCAATTTTGACTTAGGAAGGTTCTGATTGTCATATGCTTCGGGTCGAATTGTATAGAAAGTATTGAAGTATGGAAATAACATTTCATATTGACTTAATAATGGTGATGGTTCAGTAGGCGTAACTTGTGGCCTGGTTTAATTGGAGTGGGTGTGAATATCGATAACTTTAGCCTACCCTGTTGTTAAATTCCGACTTTAACGTTACTTTAATAGCAATACAGAATAATTGAGCTTTTTGTCTTAACTAGGCGAATGCGAACTTCTGGTGACCCCCGCAGCCGTGTTGTTCAGCTGGGTCTTGTGCCTTGAGAGATATACAACCCTCTTTTAAATCACCTCTCCCCCTGTCCACCTTCTGCTCTGGGAGTGTTTATTCTTGATTCCAGGTCCAAGGCCCCCTCACATCCAGACGCGCAGGGTTGTTTACATCAGCTCCCCCCCTGTGCACGTGTTCTAACTAGCTCGGAATTCCTGAACACACAATCAGTGATGATTCCTGGCTTTCTGTGGTTGTGATTTAGACAAAGGCGCCTCTGTTTCTTCCATTGCCTTTGAGTCGACACTGCCCTATTATTTGCCCATGTGCTGAGGTCATAGAATTCGTTTTGACTTCAGTAATATTAACATTCAGTATTGGATTAGCAAATGGGCAATGGTTCATTGATGTAGCTCGCAGCCTGGTCTCCAGTTTGAGCGAGCGCGAGGATCGATAATTTAGCCTACTCTGTTGTTGAATTTCGAATTTTGACGTTACTTTAAAACCATGCAGGATGATTGGGCTTTTGCCTTAACTATGTCTGGCTGACACTCCCACTGTCTCTGCCGCCTGCACGGGTGACATGTGCCCGTTCATCAGGCCTTATCTTCCCTTGAAGCAACGTTGTAAATTCTGCCATCCTAGCCCTCCTCCGGTTCATTACTTAACAACACCTGGTGTTTTGCAGTTTGCTGCGCTTGGTGTGTTTCACTCATTAAAAAAAACAAGTAAAAAGATAATATATAAAAATCATCAAATATTATTAATCTCAATTATGGAAGAAGGGTTAGTATACAACAGTGGCCAAACCCACGACCAGCCGCCTTTATCTCCCCACGCAATCCACCAACCTCACCCCAATCCCACCACCATACCCCCCAACCCTAGCCCAATCCCCCAACCCTACCCCCTAACCCTACCCCAATCCCACCACCATACCCCCCAACCCGAGCCCAATCCCCCAACCCTACCTTTAAACCTAACGCTAACCTAAACCCTATCCTAAACACGAAGTCGAATCCCAACCCTAACCCCACCCCTAACCCCACCCTGAACTCAACAATGCTCTTAACCCTAACTCGAACCATACCCCTATTCTCCGAGTCTAACCCTAAGCCGTCGCCTCTCTTCTTCTGGAATGCAGCTACCTGGAGGGTCTATTCCGAGCCCTAACCTCCCCACTGTCCCCACGCAGGAGTCCATGTACCTGGCTGAGAGCAGCGACGATGGGGGGCCCATCGAGATCCTCTTCGCCGTGCGGGAGGAAGTGGGGGCCCTGGCCAGGGCCTTGCGCGTGTTCGAGGTAAGGGCCCGGGGGAACGGGGGAGGGGTGGGGGTAGAGGGGGGGGACAGGAGGTGGGGGGGGGGTAGTTGGTTTCAGTGTGAACTGAAACACTCACAACCCCACCGCGACACTCAAGGGCACAGACCCCTGCGGGCAGCCGTTGAAGGGCCGTGGGGGCAGACGCTGTTAGCGAGCACCTCTTGAAGGCTGCACGGCGCATGGACTGCGGTTGTCCTGCCAACTGGACCACGCCCGCTCGTCGCTGTCTTCCCAGTACTGACACGCGGGCCCATGTGGAAGGTCGCACTCATTTCACACAAAGTGCTTGCCACAAATGAACCACAATACCTTGCTGAGCTTGCAAAGGAGCATCAACCATCACGCTAACTCCGGTCACCCTCGCAGCGGCTTGTGGCTAGTCATCGGACAAAGACGGTCACTGCATTGCGCGCTTTCAAATGCGCTTCTGTGGCCGTCTGAAACGCTCTTGCTTCCGATATGATGAAGCCAATGGGGCTACGCAATTGTTTTTATCTAGATTGAAAACTATTTTTTTTAATTCTAGATTTGAAGTTTTTTTTTCTACTGTGCCGTGTCCGTGAAACGCAGCGACATCTTCCTGGGTGATGGCCTCGCTCTCAATCGTTGTTGATGTTGTGATCAACTGTTGATGTCGTTATCGATTGTTGATGTTGTTATCGACTGTTGATGTTGCTATCGACTGTTGATGTTGTTATCGACTGTTGATGTTGCTATCGACTATTGATGTTGTTATCGATTGTTGATGTTGTTATCAACTGTTGATGTTGTGATCAACTGTTGATGTCGTTATCGATTGTTGATGTTGTTATCGACTGTTGATGTTGCTATCGACTGTTGATGTTGTTATCGACTGTTGATGTTGCTATCGACTATTTATGTTGTTATCGATTGTTGATGTTGTTATCAACTGTTGATGTTGTGATCAACTGTTGATGTCGTTACCGACTGATCAACTGTTGATGTTGCTATCAACTGTTGATGTTTCCGCGTGTGCCTCACGTGGTCTTCGCGTCACGATGAACTGTGCGGGTCACTCGACCTGAACCTAAACCACCCCACGTGAACCCGACCACTTGAGGTCTGGGACGCTGCCAACATTGAGCGGTTCGTGCTCGGCGAACAAAGCAAAGCACCGCAGCCTAACGGAGGAGCAGGAGCATCAACACGACACCAACTCTCTCTTCTGGAGCCATCTCGCTGTGGCGCGCAGACCTCGACATTGGCATTTAGCTTCCAAAACACATCGCCACCATCACACGCAAGGAGAGAGACCACCACCACCGGGGCTCGCCAGGTGGTGTGGGCGCGGGGCTGCGAGGTATGGCCAGAAGTTGGCAGCGCTCCTCGTATAGAGCGCAACGGGTTCTCTCCGTGATGTCCATGGTCTCATAGCCAGCAGGTCTCATGGTCTCATAGCAGGTGGACAGACTCGGGGGCGAGGTGGGGACAAATTCATGTTTTGAACGCCGAAACTCATGCACGAATGGAATCAGCCAAACACCCTAACGCAGCAGCAGCAGCAGCCTCCTGCCAAAGAGCGGCGAGACTCGGTGAGGGTCTCCTGGCTAAGACCGCTCTCACGGTTTCCGACACCACAGCTGGAAGCGTACCACGTGATCGGTGTTGGCCAAACGTCACCCAATGCAGAAAACACTCTGGAAAACAGTTTTCTGATTCAGGGGGGCTCCCCTTGCCCCCTGCCCCCAAGCTTGCTGCCCCCTGCCCCCAAGCCCGCTGCCCCCTGCCCCCAAGCCCGCTGCCCCCTGCCCCCAAGCCCGCTGCCCCCTGCCCCCAAGCTTGCTGCCCCCTGCCCCCAAGCCCGCTGCCCCCTGCCCCCAAGCCCGCTGCCCCCTGCCCCCAAGCCCGCTGCCCCCTGCCCCCAAGCTTGCTGCCCCTGCCCCCAAGCCCGCTGCCCCCTGCCCCCAAGCCCGCTGCCCCCTGCCCCCAAGCCCGCTGCCCCCTGCCCCCAAGCCCGCTGCCCCCTGCCCCCAAGCCCGCTGCCCCCTGCCCCCAAGCCCGCTGCCCCCTGCCCCCAAGCCCGCTGCCCCCTGCCCCCAAGCCCGCTGCCCCCTGCCCCCAAGCCCGCTGCCCCCTGCCCCCAAGCCCGCTGCCCCCTGCCCCCAAGCCCGCTGCCCCCTGCCCCCAAGCCCGCTGCCCCCTGCCCCCAAGCCCGCTGCCCCCTGCCCCCAAGCCCGCTGCCCCCTGCCCCCAAGCCCGCTGCCCCCTGCCCCCAAGCCCGCTGCCCCCTGCCCCCAAGCCCGCTGCCCCCTGCCCCCAAGCCCGCTGCCCCCTGCCCCCAAGCTTGCTGCCCCCAAGCCCGCTGCCCCCTGCCCCCAAGCCCGCTGCCCCCTGCCCCCAAGCCCGCTGTTTACTGCGGCCGAGATTCAGCCCAGAGGGCACCGCCCCCGGGGTTTGTGACGCAACTCCCTCCCGCCGTTGCGCAAAGTTTGGGATCAGGGAACGCTCGGGTGTCGCGTTGGGTTTTGCAACACCCTCCCCTCCTCCTCATCCTCCTCATCCTCCTTTTCCACCCTCCCTCATCATCATCAAAGCCCAATACATTGTCTGCACGCTTATGCAATGCAGTCTCACTGTTTTTCGTCTCTTTTTTTGTCTGTAGTCAATCTCACAACCAACCTTTGTTAAAAACTAATTCTGGATGTTGACTCTCATCATGACGGTAATGATACCCGTAAATGTATTGTAATCGATATAATAGAATACTCGCTTGACCCAGCGGTTCTCACGTTATCAAGTTACTAAAAGTAACAACATACAGAGGTAATGGGGGGCACGCCTCCAATCAAAACCGGAGTTAGTAAGTCACGTGTTACATGTTGTGTATTATGGAGGTGTGTGTAAGTGAGTCACATGTTACATGTTGTGTATTATGGAGGTGTGTGAGTGAGTCACATGTTACATGTTGTGTATTATGGAGGTGTGTGTGAGTGAGTCACATGTTACATGTTGTGTATTATGGAGGTGTGTGTGAGTGAGTCACATGTTACATGTTGTGTATTATGGAGGTGTGTGTGAGTGAGTCACATGTTACATGTTGTGTATTATGGAGGTGTGTGTGAGTGAGTCACATGTTACATGTTGTGTATTATGGAGGTGTGTGTGAGTATGTCGCGTGTTACATGTTGTGTATTATGGAGGTGTATGTGAGTATGTCACATGTTACATGTTGTGTATTATGGAGGTGTGTGTGAGTGAGTCACATGTTACATGTTGTGTATTATGGAGGTGTGTGTGAGTGAGTCACATGTTACATGTTGTGTATTTTGGAGGTGTGTGTGAGTATGTCACATGTTACATGTTGTGTATTATGGAGGTGTGTGTGAGTATGTCGCATGTTACATGTTGTGTATTATGGAGGTGTGTGTGAGTGAGTCACATGTTACATGTTGTGTATTATGGAGGTGTGTGTGAGTGAGTCACATGTTACATGTTGTGTATTATGGAGGTGTGTGTGAGTGAGTCACATGTTACATGTTGTGTATTATGGAGGTGTGTGTGAGTATGTCACGTGTTACATGTTGTGTATTATGGAGGTGTGTGTGAGTATGTCACATGTTACATGTTGTGTATTATGGAGGTGTGTGTGAGTGAGTCACATGTTACATGTTGTGTATTATTGAGGTGTGTGTGAGTGAGTCACATGTTACATGTTGTGTATTATGGAGGTGTGTGTGAGTATGTCACGTGTTACATGTTGTGTATTATGGAGGTGTGTGTGAGTATGTCACATGTTACATGTTGTGTATTATGGAGGTGTGTGTGAGTGAGTCACATGTTACATGTTGTGTATTATGGAGGTGTGTGTGAGTGAGTCACATGTTACATGTTGTGTATTATGGAGGTGTGTGTGAGTGAGTCACATGTTACATGTTGTGTATTATGGAGGTGTGTGTGAGTATGTCACGTGTTACATGTTGTGTATTATGGAGGTGTGTGTGAGTATGTCACATGTTACATGTTGTGTATTATGGAGGTGTGTGTGAGTGAGTCACATGTTACATGTTGTGTATTATGGAGGTGTGTGTGAGTGAGTCACATGTTACATGTTGTGTATTATGGAGGTGTGTGTGAGTGAGTCACATGTTACATGTTGTGTATTATGGAGGTGTGTGTGAGTATGTCACGTGTTACATGTTGTGTATTATGGAGGTGTGTGTGAGTATGTCACATGTTACATGTTGTGTATTATGGAGGTGTGTGTGAGTGAGTCACATGTTACATGTTGTGTATTATGGAGGTGTGTGTGAGTGAGTCACATGTTACATGTTGTGTATTATGGAGGTGTGTGTGAGTATGTCACGTGTTACATGTTGTGTATTATGGAGGTGTGTGTGAGTGAGTCACATGTTACATGTTGTGTATTATGGAGGTGTGTGTGAGTATGTCACATGTTACATGTTGTGTATTATGGAGGTGTGTGTGAGTGAGTCACATGTTACATTTTGTGTATTATGGAGGTGTGTGTGAGTGAGTCACATATTACATGTTGTGTATTATGGAGGTGTGTGTGAGTGAGTCACATGTTACATGTTGTGTATTATGGAGGTGTGTGTGAGTGAGTCACATGTTACATGTTGTGTATTATGGAGGTGTGTGAGTGAGTCACATGTTACATGTTGTGTATTATGGAGGTGTGTGTAAGTGAGTCACATGTTACACGTTGTGTATTATGGAGGTGTGTGAGTGAGTCACATGTTACATGTTGTGTATTATGGAGGTGTGTGTGAGTGAGTCACATGTTACATGTTGTGTATTATGGAGGTGTGTGTGAGTGAGTCACATGTTACATGTTGTGTATTATGGAGGTGTGTGTGAGTGAGTCACATGTTACATGTTGTGTATTATGGAGGTGTGTGTGAGTGAGTCACATGTTACATGTTGTGTATTATGGAGGTGTGTGTGAGTATGTCACGTGTTACATGTTGTGTATTATGGAGGTGTGTGTGAGTATGTCACATGTTACATGTTGTGTATTATGGAGGTGTGTGTGAGTGAGTCACATGTTACATGTTGTGTATTATGGAGGTGTGTGTGAGTGAGTCACATGTTACATGTTGTGTATTATGGAGGTGTGTGTGAGTATGTCACGTGTTACATGTTGTGTATTATGGAGGTGTGTGTGAGTATGTCGCATGTTACATGTTGTGTATTATGGAGGTGTGTGTGAGTGAGTCACATGTTACATGTTGTGTATTATGGAGGTGTGTGTGAGTGAGTCACATGTTACATGTTGTGTATTATGGAGGTGTGTGTGAGTGAGTCACATGTTACATGTTGTGTATTATTGAGGTGTGTGTGAGTGAGTCACATGTTACATGTTGTGTATTATGGAGGTGTGTGTGAGTATGTCACGTGTTACATGTTGTGTATTATGGAGGTGTGTGTGAGTATGTCACATGTTACATGTTGTGTATTATGGAGGTGTGTGTGAGTGAGTCACATGTTACATGTTGTGTATTATGGAGGTGTGTGTGAGTGAGTCACATGTTACATGTTGTGTATTATGGAGTTGTGTGTGAGTGAGTCACATGTTACATGTTGTGTATTATGGAGGTGTGTGTGAGTATGTCACGTGTTACATGTTGTGTATTATGGAGGTGTGTGTGAGTATGTCACATGTTACATGTTGTGTATTATGGAGGTGTGTGTGAGTGAGTCACATGTTACATGTTGTGTATTATGGAGGTGTGTGTGAGTGAGTCACATGTTACATGTTGTGTATTATGGAGGTGTGTGTGAGTGAGTCACATGTTACATGTTGTGTATTATGGAGGTGTGTGTGAGTATGTCACGTGTTACATGTTGTGTATTATGGAGGTGTGTGTGAGTATGTCACATGTTACATGTTGTGTATTATGGAGGTGTGTGTGAGTGAGTCACATGTTACATGTTGTGTATTATGGAGGTGTGTGTGAGTGAGTCACATGTTACATGTTGTGTATTATGGAGGTGTGTGTGAGTATGTCACGTGTTACATGTTGTGTATTATGGAGGTGTGTGTGAGTGAGTCACATGTTACATGTTGTGTATTATGGAGGTGTGTGTGAGTATGTCACATGTTACATGTTGTGTATTATGGAGGTGTGTGTGAGTGAGTCACATGTTACATGTTGTGTATTATGGAGGTGTGTGTGAGTGAGTCACATGTTACATGTGTATTATGGAGGTGTGTGTGAGTATGTCACGTGTTACATGTTGTGTATTATGGAGGTGTGTGTGAGTATGTCACATGTTACATGTTGTGTATTATGGAGGTGTGTGTGAGTGAGTCACATGTTACATGTTGTGTATTATGGAGGTGTGTGTGAGTGAGTCACATGTTACATGTTGTGTATTATGGAGGTGTGTGTGAGTGAGTCACATGTTACATGTTGTGTATTATGGAGGTGTGTGTGAGTATGTCACATGTTACATGTTGTGTATTATGGAGGTGTGTGTGAGTGAGTCACATGTTACATGTTGTGTATTATGGAGGTGTGTGTGAGTGAGTCACATGTTACATGTTGTGTATTATGGAGGTGTGTGTGAGTATGTCACGTGTTACATGTTGTGTATTATGGAGGTGTGTGTGAGTGAGTCACATGTTACATGTTGTGTATTATGGAGGTGTGTGTGAGTATGTCACGTGTTACATGTTGTGTATTATGGAGGTGTGTGTGAGTGAGTCACATGTTACATGTTGTGTATTATGGAGGTGTGTGTGAGTATGTCACATGTTACATGTTGTGTATTATGGAGGTGTGTGTGAGTGAGTCACATGTTACATGTTGTGTATTATGGAGGTGTGTGTGAGTGAGTCACATGTTACATGTGTATTATGGAGGTGTGTGTGAGTATGTCACGTGTTACATGTTGTGTATTATGGAGGTGTGTGTGAGTATGTCACATGTTACATGTTGTGTATTATGGAGGTGTGTGTGAGTGAGTCACATGTTACATGTTGTGTATTATGGAGGTGTGTGTGAGTGAGTCACATGTTACATGTTGTGTATTATGGAGGTGTGTGTGAGTGAGTCACATGTTACATGTTGTGTATTATGGAGGTGTGTGTGAGTATGTCACATGTTACATGTTGTGTATTATGGAGGTGTGTGTGAGTGAGTCACATGTTACATGTTGTGTATTGTGGAGGTGTGTGTGAGTGAGTCACATGTTACATGTTGTGTATTATGGAGGTGTGTGTGAGTATGTCACGTGTTACATGTTGTGTATTATGGAGGTGTGTGTGAGTGAGTCACATGTTACATGTTGTGTATTATGGAGGTGTGTGTGAGTATGTCACGTGTTACATGTTGTGTATTCGTGTGCTTGACGCCAAAACGTGGCGCTCACGTTCCCGGGGCTGACGCAAGACGACGAGATCCTTGCCAGGAGATTTGGGGGCCTGGAGTCGGGGAGTTCCCGACGCGGGCCGCGAGGCGGCGCCACCCCGTGGGGTCCCGGGTCTGCGCTCCGGGAGGCTGCGGCACGAAGTGCGCGAACAATACGAACGGGGGCAGCTGCTGCTTATCAACTCATTCACGCATCTGTCCCTCCCTATAAAACATACACATATTGTATGCGCACTTACCGCCTACCACGCGGACGTCTGTGAGTGTATGGCTGAGTTCATTCTATTAAACATCCTATTAAACATGCTATTACACGCGCCATGCAGGCCGTGCCCATGCTGCACTGCGCTCATCAGTGCTGGTCGGTAAAGTCCGAACTGAAGAGACTGGACCATTGTCACCTGCACCCCCTCCACGCCCAGCCCACCCCGATTCCAATCTGTTCCTGAAGAAGCTCCAGGTACTAATTTAAAGCTGAGTCGACCTAGGGGAGGATCAGCACCGGTTTAGATATTATCCATTGTCGATGTTTCCCGTAATAAAAAATCGAGCGCAAGTGGCCGAGTTTCGCCTCGCAACTGTGCTAGCCACTCTCCCACCGCTCCCCACTCAAACAAATTACAAATATCCCCCGTGTAGCCTTACCAGACTGTTGGGACAAGTGCTGTTAGCGAGCGCACCTATGAAGGGCGGCAGGGCACAGGATGGGGGGGTGGTGGTCAACACCGCGCCCGACCGCCTTTGGATCACAAGTGGCGATATTTACACACCACACCAGGTACTCGTCCGAGTACACACCGACCAGGAGACGCCCACGACAGGTTAATACATTCGCCGCGGTCGTTTATCGTGAGCGGGAATCGAAGTCGGGTCGCCGGGTTCATAGCGCAGTGCGCTAATCATTGCGCCACTGCTCCCCTGCACTCACACACGCACTCTTCAACGATAGCCGCCATTCGGCGCGAAGTTGTGGTTGATATCATAACGTAGCTTGTGCCAGGATAGGTGCCCTTTTGAGGCCACGGCAGGTGGCAAAAGCTCGCGGGTAGAAAGTCATGGAAGAGGCGTACGTGTTACTAATGCCCAGACCGGGGTGACTGCCAGATGAACCACAGAAACCCTGCGCTGTTGACACGACACACACACCCCGCACGCCGCACACGGACAGTTAAAATACAAAGAAGGGAAGTGTGGAAGGCCCGCTGATAAGAAGTCACGGGACAGACCCAGGTCCCATGGGTTGCCTGACTGAGATGACTGGCAGAGGCACAACCTGTGCTTCCCATTGTACCGACGAGCTGCGTTTTATACGCCCGACGCTCCGGTCGTTGGTGTGAGCGTCGCTCCTCTACCCTACACTGCTGTTGGAGGGCGACTGCCTCCAACTGTCTAGTAGCGTTCTCTACGAGCCTCCCCCATAGAGGGCGGTGTTGATGGCACTGGTAGCAGTCGTTAGCAAATATAACCAACTCCAAGTAATCCCTGACCGCATCGGCACATTCATTCTCGAGCCGTTGCCACCCACGTTTAGCTCCCTCTATCCGGCCATACAGAAGCTACTTGGGGGCATGCGGTGGCTGTGAATGCGGGCTACATGCCCCAAGCAAAGCAACCTCGCCTGCCGGAGGATCTTTCCAGGATCTGTGAGCTCCTCAGACAAGTCAGCCCGAATGTTTCAAACCGGAGCAGCATCGAGAAGGGAGGGCACGGCTGTGGCCGAGAAGGCCCGAAGCTTCGTATGGAGCGACAGAGCCGGATATCTTCCGCACAGCGTTACGCAGTCGATGAAGTGGAACCTCTGCTCCAATTCCGGATCTGGTCATGAGCACGCTGCCGGGGTACACGGGAACTGTCTACGGACACAAGCGCACACGGCGCAAGGCGCACCGCGTGCATGGCTCTTTGACATTCTAATTCATCCTCTGCCTTTAAGAGGTTTCTCGGGTCACAAAGAACCCCGTCTCTGATCGCTGTGGCTGGGATCGCGTCAATTGCGAGATGCACGCTAAACAATACAAGGCAATTAAAGGCAATTAAAGGCAATTAGACGCCCACGCGCGTGCAGTGGTGACGTCAACATGGTACCTGCCGGACGCGCCCTGGGAGACGCGCGGCCGTAGCGGCAAAGCGCCCCTAAAACGCCCCCTTACAGACCCCAAACAGAGCCCTAATAAACCCCTAAAAACAGCACAATCGTGCAATATGACGTGGATTCATAGAGCGTCTTCTGGAGATGCGACCACATCTCCAGAAGTGCTAGGAAAGAGTGGCAGTGTTCATTTTAAAGACGTCGCATAGGCAAGCAGTCGACAGCAGCGAGGCTGAGGGAAGGGAGCTTCAGACCATGGGAGGCAGCAGAGGAAAATGAGCGACCCTCCACTGAGCGAAGCTTGACTGGGAGCTTGGACAGAGAGCGTCGGTTTGCTGGAGTGGAGTGTGTGCCGAGGGGAGTAGAGAGAGATGCGAGGACATATGTCAGAGAGTGCGGAGGGGAGATGAGAGAGATTGAGAGGGGAGAGGTTGGAAGGGGCGATTCCATTAATGATCTCAAAGTTGATGCAGAGTGGGAGCCAGTAGAGCGACCCGAGAATGGTGGAGACGCGGTGAGAAGTCTGTCGGCGACTTGTTGGGTTATCTGGAGTTGATGGGTTGGGGGAGCCATATAGGAGAGGGTTGCAGTGGTCGAGTCGAGATGTGGAGTCAATGGAAGTTGCATCGCTGTTGGTCATCAGAATATGATTATAGTCGACATAACTGGGAATTATATGTCAAAGTGGGAGGAAATACGTTGAGACGAGCGGGCCAGGCACCGAGGATGGACCCCTGCGGGACGCACCCCAGCTCCCAATAGACCCCCACTCGGCCCCAACACCAGATACACACCCCGTGTTGCCGTCTCTCCCACCACGTCTGCCCCTGCCAGGAGAAGGGATTGAACCTGCGCCACATCGAGTCTCGCCCGTGCCGCCACGCGCCCGACCAGTGGGAGTTCTACGCGAGCGTGAGCGGCGAGCGGCCCGGGGCCCTGGACGCGCTGCTGCTCGAGCTGCGCTCTCAGTCCGCGGGCTCCGTGCTGCAGCTGTCGCGCAACAAGCGCAAGGATGCGGGTGGGAGCACGCATACCCCCCCCCCC